>NW_027130200.1:0-137008 GCF_026122565.2 Emydura macquarii macquarii | reverse complement strand
GAGTCCCACAGGGGCGGGTGCAGCTCGGTGACGTCTGCTCCAGGGCGGCACTGCCAGGGGACCCAGGCATCCGGGCGTGGACATGCACCCCTCCCCCATTCACCTTCCCTCCATGCCCGACTCCTGGCACTGAGGGGGTGGGGGGGGGTCACTAGGTGGCTTTTCCTCTTGGGGACCCAGGTGTCCGGGCCCTGTACAACCCCCCCCCCCCCCCGCCCCGTCATGTGCCCCTGTAGAGCGTCCTCCCAGGCCTGGGGGCTGTGTGTGGACAGGAGTCACTACTGGGTGGGGTGCATGTGGACAGGAGTGATTACGGGGGGGGTCGTGTGGGACCCCAGGCATCCGGCCCCCCTCCCAGTCTTGCATTAGCCGGGGGGAGGGGGAAGATCTGGGGTTTTCACAGCTGGAAACTTCCTCTCCCCATTGCCCATGTCTGTCTGGGGGGAGCGGCTGTCTGGCTGTCCAGTTTGCTGGGGCGTGGCTGCTCGTCACACCCCTGCACAGCGAGTGTGAAACACGATCAGCTCGGAGCCCCCGTTTCGCACCCCTTTGCCGGGGTCAGTCGGTGGAAGGGGGTCGGGGGCTAAGGAGGGTGTAGGGGGACCAGCCTGTGGCCCAGCTGAGCCTGGGGTCATGGTTCTGCGTGGCCCAGCCTGAGGCAGGTTCCCCAGTGGCCCGGCTTCCTGGTGCCCCCCAGTCCCCCATCGGAACCTGGTCTCCCCAAGCTCCCAGCCCGGCATGGCGGGACCAGCCCGTGGCTCTACCCCGGGGGAAGGGCAGACGGGAGTTGTTGCATTTCTCTGAATGAGGGGGCCCCTGAGGTGTATTCAGGAGCTCTGATTACTCCTTTCTACACCAGTCTCCCGTTGGGGGTGTCATGCTGGGTAGATAAAGGCCCCCCCTCATTATATTTGTGACCCATCCATGCCCAGGGTAGCCAACTGAGAATGCCAAGGTCAGGGCAGGCTGCAAAAGGAGAGCAGATTCTCCCAGTGCTGGTGGGTGACACTGAACTGCTTCTGATTCCCCACACTGCTTATCAAGAAGCCAGTCCACAAATGCCCACAGCCCCTTTACTGCATTCCAGTTCCTGGCTCCCAAATCAGCACCAGGTCCAGTACAGAGAGGTCAGCCACAGCACCAGAGCAATGTAAGTTTGGATCTTACCTAAAATCCCACGCTGCAGCCAATCCTTCAGTAACTAAACTAAAGGTTTATTGAAAAAGAAAGAAACAAACCATGAGAGAAATGTTAAATGACTGAAGCAATGAGATACATGCAGATGATTTGAAAGTCCATGTATATCAGGTTTTCCTTCGAGTGCTTGCTCACGTCCATTCCAATATAGCTGAGTGCGTGCCTCCGTGCAGGGTTCCCGGAACTTTGTTCCCCTTAGCAGACCCCGTAGGGTTGGCTCTGGTGCCCCGTGGAGCCCCGCGCACATGCTGTGGTATATGAGGCACCGCCAACCCCATGGTCCCTCAGTTCCTTCTTTCCGCCCGTGACGTTGCTGGAACGTCTCTTGCTTTCGCAGGTACCTTCCCCGTGTAGAACGTTGTTGTTGTTGTTGAGTTAGTTAGGTGTTCAGTGCTGTTCAGTAGAGTAGTTTAGTGATAGAATTGAAGCCCTCGAGGGCTTAGGGTGGCCGGGCCATGCCCAGGTCACCTGGCTTTAAGCCTTGCGCCGCTTGCGGCAGGGCTTTCCCACTTAGTGACCCCCACGACAGCTGCCTCAAGTGCCTGGGAGAGCAGCACCAGAGGGAAAAGTGCAAGATTTGTAAGGCCTTCAAGCCAAGGACCCAGAAAGATCAGGACTTTCGGCTAAAAGCCATCCTGATGGAAGCAGCGCTCCAGCCAGCCTCCGAGCCGCCTCGATCCACCTCGGCGCCGAGCGTCTCCTCAATGCAGAGCACACCACCGGCACCGGAGTCTGCTCGGCGCAGAGAGGCATCTCCAGTGCCGAAGAGGAAGAAGCGGCAGTGCACGGAGCGCGGACACTCCCCTGCACCACCGGTACGGGCAGGGTCGAGTGCGGAGATGCACCAGCCACGGCCCATAGAGCCTCCTCCGGTGCCTGCATCTCCGAGCAGGGAGCCTCCCCCGACTCCTGGGGGTGGGGAAATGCCCCTGCAGGTGCTGTCAACACCGGAGGCTTGTCAGGTGGCAAGAGCCCTGATGGCCTTGCCTATGCCTCCACCTCCCCCTCCGCTGAGGGAGAGAGGGCTGGTGTCTCGGGACAAGCCTGCACTGGGTCCCCCCGAAGGTTGGTCGAGACCCCCGGCAGGGGTGGAAAAATCTCCCGCCGGACGGCCACCGAGGGTCGAGCGTGGGGCTCCCCTGCCAGCAGCTCCGAGTCTAACTCGTCGAGCCAATCCTCGCTGTGGCACCGAAGTCGGTCCCCAACGCTGGAGACAAGGCGGACAGGGCGGCGCCACCCGAGGTCCACCTCACGACACAGGGACAGTTCGCGTTCCCAGTTCCCGGTACCAAGCCGTTCGTCCACGACTAGGCGGCACCAGATCCGGTCACCGGCAGGGAGCCCAGCACCGAAGGGCTCGCCCACTCCGGCGCGGCGCAGATCTCGGTCGTCGGAGTCGGGCCCGGCACCACCAGGCTCCCGGCGGCACAGCTCCCCGTCCCCTAGGGGCAAACGGCACCAGAAGTCGTCGCTGGCGAGATGACAGGCATCCACATCGAGCTCCTCGGAGCGCACCTCTGCTCGCCGGCACCGTTCGAGGAGGCGGAGGCGATCCTTGTCCGGCACATCAGAGTCGTCAAGAGGATGGTCCCCGGCATGGAGTGACACCAAGAGCCAGAGGCGGGCTCGGCGCCACAGCTCCAGTGACGGGATCCTGAAGGAGCAGGGATGCTCCGGGGACCAGCCGATGCCCCCATGAGGCCCCTCAACTGGTGCCGATGCCAGCCCCGGGTTGCCCCCAGAGTCAATGGCAATGGCCTTACTGGGGTCCATGGGGAGTTCAGAGTGGGCAGGGGACAGTGTCCGTCCCATATCAGGTGTCCAGTCGGTGCCCCCTGCACTGGACAAAGCCTGCAAAGGCCATTCCTCAGATGAGGAATCGGACCCAGGGGAGGGACCTTCCACGGGGGCACCCCATCGCCAGGGGGTTGAGTGGCCACAGTCCTCCTCCTCCTCCCCAGATGAAGCAGCCTCCGGGGACCACATGGCACCACTGAGGGACTTCAGGGCGCACCAGGAGCTGCTTAAGAGGGTGGCCTCTAACTTAAACTTAGAGGTCAATGAATTAGTAGAGGAAGAGAATACCCTCTTCAAAGTGCTGGGGGCAGAGGGCCCGTCAAGGGTAGCTCTGCCAGGACATGACAGGATCCTTAAACTCTCCAAGGCTCTCTGGCAAACCCCTGCCTCAGTCGCTCCTACATCCAAAGGGGCCAAGAAAAAGTATGATGTCCTGGCTGAGGGGTTTGAGTTTCTCTTCACCCACCCGGCCCTGGGAACCCTGGTGGTGGATGCGGCCAACCAGCAGGACAGACAGGGGTATCAAGGGTCTGTGACCCGTCCATGCCCAGAGTAGCCAACTGATAATGCCAAGGTCAGGGCAGGCTGCAAACGGAGAGCAGATTCTCCCAGTGCTGGTGGGTGACACTGAAGCCAGACTTCCCAACCAGCCACAAACTGCACTTCTGATTCCCCACAGAAGCCAGTGCACAAATACACACAGTCCCCTCTACTGCATTTCAGCTCCAGGCTCCCAAATCAGCACTAGGGCCAGTAAAGAGACCAGTTATTTAACTCTCTGCTCTTTACTACAAAGGTTCCCTCTGACCCCAAGGGGTCAGCCACAGCACCAGAGCAATGTGAGTTTGGATCTTACCTAAAATCCCATGCTGCCAACCAATCCTTTAGTAACTACAACTAAAGGTTTATTGTAAACAGAAATAAATTAACCATGAGAGAAATGTTCAAGGGTCAAAGCAAATCAGATACATACAAATGATTAAAAGTCCAGACACATCATGTTACTGGAAGAAATGTAGAGTTGCAGCTTGTACAGTTCCCTCTGGTTCACATCCAGTACCTGGATGGGTCTGAGTCCTTCAGTTCAGTTGCAAGATGAATTGATCCAGAGGTCGGTGTGTGTCTGCAGCTGGACAGGAACAAAGACAAAATGGATCCTGTGGTTTGATCTTATAAACCCCCTCCTCCGGCCATGCGGCCTGTGGACTGTCACAAGAACCAAACTGGAGTCCAGAGTCACATGGGCCGATCCTGGTGACTCTTCAGGTGTGCTTGGGCCCCTCCCATCTGTGAGTGTCTTGATGGGCCATCAAGCAGGCTATTGTCTTGCTGCCTCTGTCTGGGGTGTGTCCCAGCCAGCCCAAATTGACATACAGAAATATCAGATACATCCATAACTTCCATTTCACGTGTAATACATGAACTCAAGTATTAGTATCTTACTCAGCACGATACATCCCTCCTACCAGTACCTGCCATGGTGTATCTCACACGCATTATTATGATTCTGCCATGCTGATGTCACACAATACACTAAATGCCCCCCTCCCTCCCCTGCCATCTACCCAGCGCGAGACTGGTGTAGAAAGGAGCAATCGGAGCTCCTGAATACACTGCAGGGGCCCCCTTACCCAGACAGCGTGACAGGGTCCACTCCCCAAAACAAGGATAACAACAAACTGGACTTGTTTGGGAGGAAAGTTTGTCCGACTGTGGCACTGCAATTTCGAATTGCGAACCACCAGGCCCTGCTGGGCAGGTACAACTTTAATCTCTGGGACTCCCTCAGGCCGTTTGCTGAGGCTTTGCCCCAAGACCAGGCCGCAGACTTTGCCACGGTCCTCAATGAGGGGATCACGGTGGCTAGGGCAGTGCTTCAAACCTCCAGTGACACTGCAGACTTGGCGAGCAGGGCTCTGGCCTCCGCCATCGCCATGAGGCGTTGCTCGTGGCTGCAGTCCTCGGGGCTCTCCCAGGAGGTGCAGCAGTCAATTCAGGACCTCCCCTTTGATGGGTCGGGCCTGTTTTCCGATAAAACTGACGCGAAGCTGCACGGCCTTAAAGACTCCAGGGCCACGCTTTGCTCCCTAGGCCTGTACATGCCCCAGGCTTCTAGGCGGCAGTCACGGCCCCAGGTACAGCAACAACCTAGGCCACCGCCTAGGCCCTTTCAGCCCCACAGGGGCAGGGACAGAAACAGGGGGTTCGGAAGATGTAATCGTCTCCCTAGCTTGTCCCCAGCCTCCCAGCAGGGGCCCCCAAGGGCTTGGGCAATAAGAGAGGGCAATTTTGATGGTGCGCCCGAGGGTGGCACCCCCACCATCTCCCTGGATCCACCTCAGCCTTTCCTGAACAGATTAAGGCCCTTCTGCACCAAATGGGCAAGCATTACATTGGACCATTGGGTCCTTGGGATAGTTATCCGGGGATATGCCCTGCAATTCACATCCTCCCCCGCAACAATCTGCCCCCCCGTCCCTCTTCAGGGACCCCTCTCATGAGCAACTCCTCTTGCAGGAGGTAGTCACCCTCCTCGACCTGGGGGCGGTGGAAATGGTCCCCAAAAACGAGACAGGGAGAGGATTCTATTCCAGGTATTTCCTCATCCCCAAGGCAAAGGGGGGTCTGAGACCCATATTAGACCTGCGCCATTTAAACAAATACATCAGACGACTCAGGTTTCACATGGTCTCCCTGGCCTCCATTATCCCGGCTTTGGATCCAGGAGACTGGTACGCCGCCCTCGACCTGAAGGGTATCCATGTATCTATCCTTCCCAGCCACAGGTGCGTCCTTTGATTTATGGTAGCTGGGTCCCACCACCAATTTACGGCCCTGCCCTTTGGCCTCTCGTCAGCCCCCAGGGTATTCACCAAGTGCATGGCGGTAGTGGCTGCCCACCTGAGGCGCAGGGTGTGCAGATTTTCCCCTACCTGGACGACTGGTTAATCAGGGGCAGGTCCAGGTCCCACGTGCAGGACAGTGTGACCCTCTCCTGTGCCACATGCAGCAGGCTGGGTCCGCTCATAAACGAGCAGAAATCGACTCTAACCCCGGTGCAGCGCATAGAGTTCATAGGGGCCACCCTGGACGCTTCCCAGGCCAGAGCCTTCCTCCCGCAACCTCGGTTCGAGGTTATGGCCGCGATTATCGCCCAGCTGCACCGGTGCCCCACGATGACAGCCAGGCACTGCCTGCAGCTGTTAGGGCACATGGCAGCCCGCACGTACGTAGTGCAGCTGGCTCGCCTCAGGCTCAGGCTGCTCCAGGCATGGTTGGCCTCAGCGTATGTGCCGAGCAGACACTCCTTGAACAGGGTGACCATGGTCCCCCCGTCCATCCTAGCCTCCCTGAACTGGTGGCGGACCCCCAGGGCAGTGTAGAGGGGCGTCCCTTTCAGGGATCTGGTCCCGTCAATCACCTTGATCTCCGATGCCTTGGAAGTGGGGTGGGGAGCCCACATCAGCGCCAACCTGGGCACCCAGGGGCGCTGGACGGGGGAGGAGAGGCGCCTGCACATCAATGTAAAAGAGCCAGGAGGGTCTCCGAAATTAGAGCCTTGACCTCGGAGCCCCCGTATACAGTATTCTATAAGGATAAGGTGCAGTTGAGACCTCACCCAGCCTGCCTGCCCAAGGTGGTTTCCTGATTTCATTGTAACCAAGGTATTTTCCTCCCCGTGTTTTCTCCCAAACCACACGGGTCGGAGGAGGAGCGGAGATGGCACTCGCTGGACGTGAGACGAGCCCTGGCCTACTACATCCTCAGGACGAAGTCATTCTGGAAATCGACGCAGCTCTTCGTCGCAGTGGCGGACCAGATGAGAGGATCACCTGTCTCCACCCAGCGCATCTCCTCATGTTTCACATCCTGCATCAAGTGCTGCTACGAGCAGGCGAAGGTGCCACTCCCGGGAACCATCACAGCACACTCAGCCAGAGCTCAGGCCTCGTCTACAGCCTTCCTGGAGAGGGTGCCCCTGCAGGACATCTGCAAAGCCGCTAGCTGGTCATCGGTGCACACCTTCACGTCCCACTACGCCATCGTGCAGCAGGCGAGGGAGGACGCGGGATTCAGCAGAGCGGTGCTGAGGGCAGCTCACCAGTAACTCCTACCCACCTCCAAGGTGTGGCTTTTTAATCACCTATAGTGGACTGGACATGAGCAATCACTCGAAGTAGAAAACAGGGTTACTTACCAGTAACTGATGTGCTTCGAGATGTGTTGCTCATGTCCAATCCACACCCACCCTCCGTCCCCGCTGCCGGAGTTGGCAGAAAGAAGGGACTGAGGGGCCGTAGGGTCGGCGGTGCCTCATATACCACAGCATGTGCGCAGGAGTCCAGGGGGCACCAGAACCAACCCTATGGGGTCTGCTAAGGGGAAAAAGTTCCGGGAACCCTGCATGGAGGCACGCACTCAGCTATATTGGAATAGACGTGAACAACACATCTAGAAGAACATCAGTTACTGGTAAGTAACCTTGTTTTTCTAGGACAATTGTGGAGTTTGGAGGCTTGTACAGTCCCTCTGGTGCACATCCAGTACCTGGCTGGGTCTCAGACCTTTGTTTCACAGCTTCAGTAGATGAGTTGATCCAGAGGTGGATAGAGGGCTGAAGGACAGACTAAAGACAGACTGAAGACCAAAGGGCTTCTCCCTTTTATGTCCTCTGGCCCTGGCCATGCTGCTTGTGGAATTTTACAGGAACCAAAATGGAGTCCAGAGTCACATGAGTGCGTCCTGGTGACTCATTAGTTGTATCCCTGGCTTCTCCCCCTGCCCCTTGCACCTGTGAATGTCTTAATGGGCCACGAAGCAGGCTAGTGCTACAGCCATCCTGTCTGAGGTGTGACCCAGGCACAGCACAGTTTGAAATACAGACACAGCAACCATGTCCCTAACGTCCATTACACACATAACACAGGAACAGAAACATCCTCGTCTTACTTAGCACATCACAGCCTTTCTAACAGCACCTGGCATGGCAAATCTCACATTATTTACTATGATTTTGACACACTGATATCAAACAATATCATACATGCTGCCACCCCCAATCCAGCCAGCATGACAGCTGCTACCAAATCCCCCCTCACTCTTCTCTTCTGCTAAACAAGCCCAGTTCCCTCAGCCTCTCCTCATAAGTCTTGTGCTCCAGCCCCCTCATCATTTTTGTTCCCCTCCGCTGCACTCTCTCCAATTTCTCCACATCCTTTTTGTAGTGGGGGGCCCAAAACTGGACACAATACTCCAAATGCTGCCTCACCAATGCCGAATAGAGGGGAATAATCACTGCCCTCCATCTGCTGGCAATGCTCCTACTAATGCAGCCCAATATGCTATTAGCCTTCCTGGCACTCAGGACACACTGCTGACTCCTATCCAGCTTCTCATCCACTGTAACCCCAGGTCCTTTTCTGCAGAACTGCTGCCTAGCCCGTCGGTCCCAGTCTGTAGCTGTGCATGGGATTCTTCCATCCTCAGTGCAGGACTCTGCACTTGTCCTTGTTGAACCTCAGCAGATTTCTTTTGGCCCAATCCTCCAGTTTGTCTAGGTCACTCTGTATCCCATCCCTTCCTTCCAGGGTATCTACCACTCCCCCCAGCTCAGTGTCATCTGCAAACCTGCTGAGGGTGCATCCACCCCATCCTCCAGATCATTGATGAAGATGTTGAACAAAACCAGCCCCAGAACCGACCCCTGGGGCACTCTGCTTGCGACCGGCTGCCAGCTAGACATGGAGCCATTGATCACTACTCGTTGAGCCCTGTGCTCTAGCCAGTTCTCGATCCATTTTATAGTCCATTCATCCAACCCACACATCTGTAACTTGCTGATAAGAATACTGTGAGAGACCGTATCAAAAGCTTTGCTAAAGTCAAGGTATATCACATCCACCACTTTGCCCACAGCCACAAAGCCAGTCACCTCTTCATAGAAGGCAATCAGGTTGGTCAGGCATGACTTTTCCTTGGTGAATCCATGTTGACTGTTCCTGATCACCTTCCTCTCCTCCAAGTGCCTTAAAATGGATTCCTTGAGGACCTGCTCCATGATTTTTTTGAGGACTGAGGTCAGGCTGACCAGTCTGTAGTTCCCTGGTTCCTCTTTCTTCCCTTTCTTGAAGACGGACACTAGATTTGCCTTTTTCCAATCACCAGGGACCTCCCCCAATTGCCACGAGCTTTCAAAGATAACAGCCAATGGCTCTGAAATCACATCAGTCAACTCCCTCAGCACCCTCGGGTGCATTGCATCCAGCCCCAAGGACTTGTGCGTGTCCAGCCTTTCTAAATAGTCCTGGACCTGTGCCCTTCTCCCCCTTCTCCTCCAGCATCTCCAACTGCAGCCCCGGGAACTTCTCTGTCAGCCAGAGCAATCACCGGGATCCTCATCAGGTCGCTGGCCAGGTGGTGCTGGTCGGGGACCTGGTCTTTTTCCTCTGTGAGTAACAGCCCTCCCCTCCCCCTGGGAGAGCCAGGACTCCTGGGTTCCATGCCACGATCTCGGAGGGGAATGGGGATCTAGTGGTTAGAGCAGAGGCTTTGGGAGCTAGGCCACCAATTCCATCATCTTACCTAAGATCCCACGCTGCCAGCCAATCCTTTAGTAACTAAAACTAAACGTTTATTGTAAAAAGAAAGAAATAAACCATGAGTGAAATGTTAAAGGATTAGAGCAAATCAGATACATACACATGATTGAAAGTCCAGATACATCAGGTTTCTGGAAGAAATGCAGAGTTGCAGCTTGAACAGTCCCTCTGGTGCACATCCAGTACCTGGATGGGTCTAAGTCCTTTGTTACACAGCTTCAGTTGCAGATGACTTGATCCAGAGGTGGGTAGGTGGCTGAAGCTCAGGATAGAAGACAAAATGGTTTCTGTGGTTTGATCTTATAAACCCTCTGTCCCTGGCCATGCGGCCTGTGGAAAGTTACAAGAACTAAAATTGTCCAGAGTCCAGAGTCACATGGGCCAATCCTGGTAACTCTTCAGGTCTGCCTTCAGTTTCTTCCTGGGCCCCTTGTCTCTGTGAATGACTTAATGGGCCATCAAGCAGGCTATTGTTCTGCCGCCTCTGTCTGGGGTGTGTCCCAGCCAGCACAAATTGACATACAGAAATATCAAATATATCCATAACTTCCATTTCACATGTAATACACGAACATGTAGTATATTTATCTTACTCAGCACGATACATCCCTCCTAACAGTACCTGCCATGGTGTATCTCACATGAATTGTCATGATTCTGACAAACTGATGTCACACAATATACAAAATGCCCCCCCCACTCAAGCCAGCCTGCGTGACACTGGAGCAAGACCCCCCGGGGCAGCGACATGACGCCCCCACTGTACGAGAACCTGCCCCCAGCAGCGCAGGCAGGCCAGTGGTGAGTGACAGGCTCACGGCACAGACCCTGCAGGCAGAGCAGCGCTAGGGACCCCCAGCCTCCCAGCATCCCCTGGGGTGACCACCCCCTGCTGTGGGACACTGGCCGAATGCCCAGCTCCGCAGACCCCCAAGGCCCAGGACCCCCAGCTTAGCAGTGCCCCCCGACCAGCGCTGCTCACCTCCCCCCTCCCCGGCCATTCGATCAGAGCAAACAGGCTGCGTTCATTGCGCAGAGACCAGCGCGGGGAGAAGGAGCCGCTGCAGTTCATGGGACGATGGGTTACATGGAGAATAAAACGGGCACGTGCCTCCCAGACCCCGGCCGCCCCGAACACGACCCTGGCAGCTCCTGCGGGCTCAGCGCCCCACAGCCTGTCTGCCCGACCCACGGCCGGCCTGGCTCTGACGCTCCCTTCAGCAGACAAACGCGCTGGCAGCTGCTCTCCTCGGTGAGGGATCCCGGGTGCCCCCGAGATATATCCCCCCCATCCCGTGCCCACACTCACAAACACGACACCCCACACTGGGGCTTTTCCCCCTCGGCTTCTGCCCTGGTGCTTGTGCAGACGTTGCTGGGCCTTGCTCTGGGTGCAAATAGCCGCCCTGGTGAGCTCTGCCCCACTCAGCCCCACGGAGATGGACAGGGAGAGACCGGCCCAGCACCTCCTGTCTGCCAGTACCAGTCCGTGCCCCCCACTGCCCGGCTGGGACCCGGACCCTGATTTCCAGGCCAGATACACAGCCCTGCACGTGCCAACCGGGCACAGCTCGCCACGGTCACCGTGCCCAGTGCTGCCGGCTCTCGGCCAGACCTCACAACCCCTTTGGGGGATGCTCTGTAGGTGTCAGGGGAGGGGCCCCGTGAGCCCCTCGGTGCTCTGTGCCCCCCGCCAGGGGCTCTGGGTCACGGCCGGGGAGTCGGTGTCACTGATCACAGCTCTGCAGGGGAGAATTGCCCCAAAGAGGGGCCAAGGAAGGGCAAACTCAAGCTACGATCAGGACTGGTAACTATACGTGATCAGCTGCAGAACATTTGGGGTGCATGTGTGTGTGTGTGTGTGTTTTATGTAGCAGTTATTAGTTATTAATACAATTGTTTTCTCACAATAAACTGGCATATTGCCATATTACCTTGTCCCCTGGAAAAGATCCCTTGTGCCTGGTCCTGCCATTCGGCCTCACGGGGGCACCTGCCACCTCCCAGCGCCTGGCGGCCCAGTTCCTGAGGGGGATGGAGAGCTTTGCCCTGGCGCACAGTGACGACACCTGCATCTTCAGCCAGAACTGGGCAGACCCTGTGTCCCGGGTGAGGCGGGGGCTGGGTGGCCAGAAGGAGGCAGGGCTGACAGTGACGGCAGAGACGTGTAAGGTGGGGATGGCCGAGGTTACAGACCTGGGCCACAAGGTGGGGAGCAGCTGCCTATAGCCCGAGATGGCTACGGTGGATGTGATCAGAGACTGGCCTGTCCCCAGACTGAGACCCAGGCCCAGGCCTTTAGCGGGGGGGCGGGTGCTACTGGAGGTTTGTGCCTCACTGCAGCTCCACAGCCCCCATCACTGAGCTGTGTAGGGAGGAGAAGCCAGACAAGGGGGTCTGGACCGAGAGTGCCAGAAAGCTTGTGTGCGCTGACAAAGGCTCTGATCCAGGGCCCAGTTCTGGCCAATCCAGGTTTCCACAAGCCCTTTATAGTGTTCGCAGACACCTCAGACACAGGGCTGGTGCGGGGCTGATGGAAACGGACGCCACGGGGGAGAGGCCCCCAGCGTGTACTGAGCAGACGCTGCTGCCCGGGTGCAGAGCTGTGATGTCACAGAGAAGGAGGCCTGGCCATGGCGGGGCTCATGAAACTGCAGCTGTACCTGCTCGGTCGGCGCGTCGCTGTGTGCACGAGCCCTCGCCTCTGCCCTGGCGACATCTGATGAAAGGGGCTAATGCCGAGCTCGAGATGGAGTCTGAGCCGCCAGGATCACGCTGTGGGGGTGGCCGCGTTACGGGGAGGGTCAATGTTAGAGCTGACGCTCTGTCACGGGGGTGGGGTGGGGAATTCCCCAGGTCACCAGCTGAGATGACCCCGCTCAGTTCAGTCTCGAAGGGGGAGAGATGTGATCAAGTGGAGATGCCCCAGTGTTTCCTCTGAGTGCTGTGCATGCCTCAGTTTCCCCCATGTTACTCCTGTGTCAGTGATGGGAGCCAGGTGTGTGATCATTGCAGAGGCCACTAGAGGGAGGATGGGTCTTCCCCAGCCACACGTCTGCAGACCAGACCCCTTTGCCCCCCTGGGTCAGACCAGCTTCAACAGGTTGTAACATCCTGCCTGGGAAAGAGACAGAGTTCGGGGGAGGGAAAAGGAAGGCGTGTCTGTGGGCTGGGAGGTGGGGCTGTCCCCCGGTGGGGGAAGGCGGAAGAGGGGCCCGAGCGGGGCTCAGACACTCTCCAGTTGGTCGCTGCTGTAACTTCTAATGTTTCTGCTAATAAAGTGTGTCTGCGCTGGGATCCTGAGAACTAATAAACCCCCGACTCCCCCACGGGCTGGGAAGTGTTGCAACACAGTACCTGACATGCCCACCTCTCGCCCCCACCTAATCACTTGGTGCATCAGTGAAATCGCGACCTGACCTTATTAGGCCATTTCCTCGCTCCTCCAGAAACTGCCCAGGTGACCGGCAGCTACTGTCTACGTGACCAGTAGCACTGCCACCCTAACGGTCGGCTCATCACCCAGCCAAAAGTTTGTCCTGGTTCAAATGTCTCCCCTCCAATCCGGAGCAACCACGGCTACCTGAAGCCATTAGTATAAAGCTGGGGCACGCCCCAGGCTCCGGTAGAGAGAACTCACCGTCCGCCAGACTGATCACCTGGCCCGTCCCTGTCTCTCCCACCTCCGACTCCGAGCGCGAACCGTGAACCGTGCAAGCCGGCTCTGTATTGCTGCTGTTTAGCTTCTGGGTGTCATGTTGCAACTCTTCCTTCTGCAACTGGTAAGATGTTAACCCTTTCTCTCCTCTCTCTCTTTTAGTTTCCATTTAAAACTTGCTCTGAAAGCAATAGTCTCCCCCCCCCCCAACTGTATAAGTAAAAAGTAATCTAGTTTTTATATTCCTGTTGTTTTAATAAAATCCTTAACTTTTCAATCGATTCATTATTGACTCTGGGAGATCATCATTTACCTGTTGCCACAGGAATTACCTCTGACTGCAAGGAGGGTGCCTGGCTCTTTGGGGGTGTGAAGGGCTCCCCAGGACCCATCCAGGGGGCCCCACAGGGGGAGCTCAGGCAGAGAAGCGGGGCTGGACCCTCCGAGGGCAGAGTCAGGATGCGGCTGCGCTGGTGTGGGCAGACCCGGAGGGTCAGACTCCGAGCCCTGAGTCCTGCCTGGCTGCGTCCTGAGTGGTTCCAGACACTGTCCTTGGGGAGCTGTCACACATCACACAGCTCGTGGGGGCTGACTGGCCAGGGAAGCCGGGCAGGAGGAAAGCCGGGTCTCTGTCAGGCGCGCACCGACGCTCCTTGATACTGCTAAGCAGAAGGTTCCCCAAGGCTTCCCACGCTCACCCCTCTTTTCATAGGTTTTTGTTTTCACGTGAGTCGATGGCTCCGGCTGTGTCACGCTGCCTAGGGCTCTGCATGGCCATTGATCACCAGTCAGTTGCAGACAAGACTTTCATCCTGTCATGCTTCTTTGTTGTTTTCTGGGGTGGATTCTTCTTGCTTTCTCAGGTTGTTCTCTGCTCTCGTTTGTACCCACCCGATGGCCAGGACAGGCTGGCGCTGGAGATTGATTCCATCACCCCTGCCTCGTTCCCACGTCTAAATGACGTGACACGCGCCGAAATGGCGTTTCAGCCGGACTCACACTAGTTAATATGAATGGAGTACACTTACTGCCAATGGAGAGTGTGCGTTACGAGATGGAGCCGGGTCAGACTCTGGTGACTCTGGTGACTCCAGCGCCGGTCCAGGGATTGGTCGCTGAGAAACACGGCTGTAAAGCAGTGGTATTTCCATTGGTGGTGATAAGGAAACGAGTGACATAAAAGACAATTGTTATCACAATTTCTGTCAGTGACAGTAAGAGGAGAAGTGACTTAAACAACAATAGGAAGAGCAGCAGGTGGCTGGAAGACAGTTTTACCAGTTTTAGCGGCTTTCTCAGTGAGTGACCAACAGCAGCTCTGTCAAGCAGCTTTCTTTCGGAGCGCCCTGCAGTGGGTTGTGAAGGGGGCGGGTTTAGGAATGAACGCAGTTTCATTCTATGAGTGTCTGTTATTAATTTAATTAAAAAAATTATTTTAAAAACAATTCATGAATTCCTTTGATTTTTGCCTGTGCCTCTGCCCAGGAACTCACAGGGGATCTTCCTCCTTCTCCCACAGGCCACACCCGGCCGGCACCGGCCCCTTCCTGGCACACTCCAGCTCCCCGTCTGGCTGTGATACCCCGGTGCCCGTGCGCCCGGTTACACAGCTCCACCGCAGCGCTCACCGCACTCAGCTGCTCAACGACCTTAAAGGGCCCATCCCAGGCGGCCTGGAGCTTCTTCCTCCGCAGCGGGATGAGACCCATCCCCGGTCCCGGTGCCGTAGGAGGGGCACGCGTGGTGCAGTCGTCCCAGACTCTGCTTCCCTGGCCCTGGCTAAGTTCTCCCTGGTCAGGCCCATGAGCTCAGTGAGCTTCTCCCAGAAGCTAGCACGTGCTGCACCCCCGATTCCCCCTCGGGAGAGGCCTTCGCCGCCCATCGCCCCTCACCCAGCGCAGGGTCCCCTCCCCCTCCTCCCGCACAGCGACTGGAAGGGGCAGAGCCCCGTGCATTCCTGGGGCACCTCCCGGTATGTGACCAGCAGGGGGGCAGGTACTTGTCCCAGTCCTGGGGCACTGGCCATAAAAGTCCTTCAGCATCAACTTCAGGGTCCGTTAAACTCCCCCCCCACCCGTGGGATGAGGGTGACGGCCGAGGCCCAGGTGGGCCGGACCCACACGTCTCCCCCAGGCACTGAGCAGGGCTGGAATGGAATTGGAGCCTGGTCTGTGAGGAGCTCCCAGGAAATGCTCAGCAGGGACCTGCCACGGTGTCGGCCTCCGTAGGGGACAGAGCCACGGCCTGGGATAGCGAGTAGCAAAATCTACCCCCACCGGTGTGTATTTCTTCCCCACCGGGGGCTTTGCTGACAGGCCCCACCATGTCCATCGCCAGCTTCTGGAAAAGTTCCTCTGTGCTGGGTCCCCAGGGCTGCTTTACCCTTGTCCTGGGCCTGCCCCACCCTCTGGCAGAGTCACAGGAGCGGCCGTGCAGCCCGAGCGCATCAGAGATCCCAGCCAGTAACAGATCTGCAGCCTCTGCCTGGGGCACTGGGTCCCCTGGTGCCCCCAGAGAGGGACATCGGGGGCCAGGGACATTAGCCTGTGGCCGCACTTCTGGGGGCCCCCAGCTGTCTCCTGATCTCCCACGGTTCTACCTCCCGGGGGAGCCCATTCCCGGACAGGAGCCCTTCTCCCCAGGGATCTTTCCCTGCAGTGTCCCTGAGGGGTTTCCAGCCCCGTGACAGCCACTTCCCCCAGCTTCTCTCACGAGGGGCCCGTCTGCAGCTCGTCCTGGAATTCGGCTGCTGGGGATGGGGGTGGGGCCTGCCCCCCCTTGGCCAGGTCTGGGATCCAGACCCCGCTAATCCCTGGCCCCAGCCATGCCAGAATTCCCCAGTATTGTTCTCTGGGGGCTGGTAGGTCTGTCCCAGCACTCGCTGTCCCTCTGGGGGGAGGCTTCCCAGGTTCCCACTTCTGGGGACCACCTTGGAGGCTCCCCTTTGTCATCCCCAGTCTGGGCCCATCCCCCTTTGGCCCAGGCCACGTCCCGCCCGGCTGCCCTCGAACTCCCCCGCCAGCTGCCCTGCTCCGCACAGCCTGAGCTTCTTGTCCCCCAGCCACAGCTCCAGGCCGGGGCAGGTGTCGAACAGCTGCTCCAGCCCCACCGGTTCGATTCCGCCCTCCCCGCGAACAGCCCGGCTCCAGGGCCCCATTGGCGGCTGGGATCTCCTAGCAGGGGCGGGTCCCAGGCAGGTCACCCCCGGGGGCTTTCGCCCGGCCCGGAATCTCTCCCGGGAGGCCTCGGGGGTCAGCTCAGACCGGAGCAGCAGAGCCTCCTCGACCCGCTCCTAGCCCCCGCCCACCTGTCTGTCTGTCTGAACAGCCCGATGGCTCTTGGCCCAGGAGGGGGTCAGGTGCCGCAGCCGATCTGCAGGGCCCCCGGGGCAGGTTACAACCTTCTCGCAGGCCATGAGGTAGCACCTGTGTCCCTCCCTCCTCCAACGGGGCAGCAAGTTAGCGTCTCTGTGCCCTGCGGAGCTGCCCCCCGGGTCTCTCCCGCTGCCCACGGCCCCGCCTCTGCTCTCAGCCAGCTCCAGGTCCTGCCGCCTCTGCTTCTCCTTCTCCTTCCTCCCACGCTGCCTTTGCGTCTCTGCGGCTCTCGCTCTGTCATTGCTGGGTCCATCTGCAGCCCTCGCACGCCCGGGACAGCTTGGCTGAGCTCCCCTCCTGGCTGGGGACGTGCGTCCTGAGGACCCTGCCGGCCGCTCGCTGCTCCCAGCCCCTGGAAGCCCCGTCTGGGTGGGGTCCGGCCCGAGCCCGGTCGCTCTCCTCCAGCTGGGCAATCAGCTGCGCCCGGTGAGCTCCCCGTGCGCAAACCTCTGCTCAGCTGCACAATGTGCTTCCTACGGAGACGCTGGCACCGCATCTCCCGCCGTTCCCGCTAATGCCCCCACTGCTCCCGCAGCACTGCCTGCCCGACGCGCTGCCCACGGGTGCCTCCAGCCCCCTCTGCTGCCACGTGTGATGGGCCCTGGGCACAGGGTCTGGAGCCACTCGGGGCGCAGCCACCAGGACTCTAGTGCGTCAGTCTGCCACCTCGGGTGCCCTGCTCTGCCTGAAGCCCCCAGTGGAGCCAGGCACCCGCCTTGCAGGCAGAGGCGATTCCCAGCCCGCGGGGGGATCAGAGGGTTTATTAGTTCTCAGGATCCCAGCGCGGAGAGACTTTGTGAGCAGTTAATTAGCAGTTACAGCAGCGACCAACTGGGGTGTCTCGGAGCTGTGATCCCAGCCCTCCTCCCCCACCCGCATGGGGCAGCCCTTCCCCCAGCCACCACTGGCCAGGTCTGGGTACCTGTGGCTGGGGAAGGCCCATCTGCTGGCATCATTAGGCTTCAGGGTTAACGCTCCCAGGGGTGAGTGACAGCTCTTCCCCCCGACCCCCCACGTGCTATTGGGAGCAGAGGGGATGGTTTGGGGCAGCCCCGGAGGGAGGCGTCACTGGCGGTTTTGCCCCTGCCAGTGGGTTCAGAGGTGGGGGGAAGGAGCCGCACACGTCCCTCGACCGGGGTTTTATTGAGGGGTGACGGCGAGACGCCCCCGCTGGCTCCGCTCAGCGCCCCACGGGCCCAGGCAGGGCAGCTAGAGGGGCAGCAGCAGCCCCTTCGCCAGGCCCTGCTGCCGGCACCGGGTCGGGAACTCGCGGCACCGCTGCTGTCTGCCCCTGTGCTGCTGGCGCCCTCGGCCCCTGCCCTGGGGGTGACGCCCTGCGGGAGAGACGGGGGGTGTTAGCAGGAGTGTCTTGTATCCCCCGCTAGAGCCCAGACCCCTCAGTGCCAGACCCCAATCCCTGCCCAGCCCCCGTCCCAACCCCCATCCTTGCCCCTGTGACCAGCCCCCAGCCCCTGGCCCCTCCCCCCATTCCCTGAGGCCTGTTCTCTGCCTCTGTCCCCTTAGCCCTGAAAACCTGACCCCGCCCCCGGCCCTGCCCTCGCACGCTGGGCGCTGCTCTCACCCTGCCCTGCCCGTGGGGGGCGACGCCGTTGCAGGGGCAAAGCCCTTTGTGTCTGGCCCCGGCCCCGAGGTCTCCTCCGAGCTGGCGCCGTGACCCCGACTGGCCTGAAATGACAGGAGACGTCACCGGGTGCAGGGGGTGTACGGCACCTCCCCCCCCCTTCACCCCGGCTGGCCGGGACACTGACCTGGGCACTCACAGACGCCTGCTCCAGTCCCCTGCCCACGGGCTGGGCTTGGCTCCCCCTCCGCGCCGGGTCCCCCACCTGCACCCACAGGAGAAAGGAAGCTAAACGCTACCAGCGCTGAGACGCGGCCCCTATGGGCTGGGCACAGGGGCTGCTCACACAAGGATCCCTCGCCGGTGCTGAGATGCAGCTGGCTCTGGGGTGGGGCACAGCCTGGGAATTGGCTACACAGGGCCCCCCATCCCTTCTCACCTGGCA
This sequence comes from Emydura macquarii macquarii, assembly GCF_026122565.2. Taxonomy (NCBI): domain Eukaryota; kingdom Metazoa; phylum Chordata; order Testudines; family Chelidae; genus Emydura; species Emydura macquarii. Next base: position 118,356 of record NW_027130200.1, on the reverse strand, counting down.
CCTGGGGCCAGCCGGCGGCCATGCCTACAGACAGCAGCAGCAGGAAGAGACGCGGGAGTTGCTCCATTTGGGCAGCGCTGTCTGGGGCTGCCGCAGCCTTTATACCCGGCAGCTGCCGTCCCGGTGCCAGCCCGGTGCCCATTGGCTGTGGTTGGGCCCAGCGGGGGGCACCCTTCGTCCTGTCACCCTGACGGCTCTGCCGGGAACCGAGCAGGAAGGATTAGTGCAGAGCGGTTACTGCTGGGCCGATGCCCAGAGCCTGCAGTGCCCCAGGGCTTCCCCATTCCAGAGCCGTGCCCCCAGCCGGGCACCCCCAGCGAGGGGAACTGACACCGAGAGCCGGGATAGAAGCCAGGAGTCCTGGCCCCGGACTTGCCACTGCTCTAACCGCTAGACCCCTCTCCCCTCCCAGGGCCAGGAGAGAACCCAGGAGTCCCAGGAGACCCAGTTCCCCAGGAGCTGCACTGGGGGACACAGGGGGTGGGAGGGAGCAGGCTGCCCGGCTCGGGGGCGGGGGGGGGGGGGTTGGAGCCTGGGAGGGAGGAGCTGGGCGTGCCAGTGTGAGGGGGCAGGGGGCACGGAGAGGCTGGGGGGCCAAGGGGACACTGGGGGTGCGGGGAGCTGGGGGCACCCGGGGGTCGGGGCTGGATCCTGTTTGGAGCAGGTGAGATCTGGGCAGCGATGACACATCCGGGGGGGGGGGGGCAGCGCAGGGAATCGCAATGGGTGGAAACCCCCCCACCCGGGCCCAGAGGGCCCCCCCCCCGGTTCCCTGGAAACAAACCCCAGGGCCAGAGTCGGGGGGCGGGGAAGATTCTGTTCCCAGCCCGGACACGCGTGTCACGGAGACCGAGAGATCCCAGCCCGGATCGGGGCCGCTGTGCCCGGCGCTGCACAGACCCGGCCGGGTGAATGTGTCTCTGCGAGCTGCCCCCGGTGCCGACATACCCGAAGTGTGCCGAGCGGTGCCAGGTCGCTCCCAGCGGGGCGGGGGAGGGATCCCAGCCCGAGGGCGGCCGGCTCGGAGTTAGCCCGGCCCCGGGGTGGTACCGGAGCTGTCTAGTCCCCGCCCGCCCGCTCCCCGGCTCAGAGCCCGGCCGCTGGCAGAGCCGCTCCCGAGAGAACCCAGGCTTCCGGCCGGCCCCGCGCCGGGCCCTGTGCAAGGCACTGCAGCAGCGACCCCCGGGCGGGGAAGGACCATGGGGCGCCTGCCCGGGAGCTGGGACCCCCCGCTTGGGGCGGCCCCTGGGTGGGGCTGCTGCTGGCAGGTGAGAGCCGGGCGGGGCGGGGGCCCCGGCAGCTGTGGGGCAGAGGGCGGGGTCACCCCTCGGGGGTGTTAGACCCAGGGTGGGTCCCCTGCACCCCCAGGGAGCCTGCCCCGCCCCCAGGGGTGCCCCGTCTGCCGGGCAGCTGGTGCCCGGGTGCCCTGAGTTTGCATCGTCGTTTGCTGCCTGGTGGGACTCCGGCCCCAGGGACCAGCCAACTGACAGCCTGTAACCACCCGCCTGTCTGTCTGTCTGTCTGTCTGTCCCCGTTCCCCCCCCCCCCCCCCCGCTCTCTGTGTCTCTCTGTTCTCCCCAGGGCCAACCCCCAGTGGTGTAAATGGGTGGATATTGTGTCTCTGATTTACACCGTCTGGGCTCCGGCCCTTTCTCGTCAGACATCCCTGCCCAGAGCCGTGTCCCAGGAGCTGCCAGCCCCTCCTGCTGCCCCCTGACCTCTCTGTCTCTCCTGTCCCAGTTGCTTTGGGACACCCCCATCTCCACGGAGCCATCGGCAGCACCTGCTCCCCCTGCCCCCGCCCAGCTCTGCGACTGAGGAGCAACAGCCAGAGCTGGGCCCCAGAGACCCGCACCCGACAGAGCACCCGACACTGGACACGCACAGAGCGATTCTCGCACACACAAACACTCGTGCACACACACACACTCACACCCTCTCCCCTGGGCCGGTGTCCCGTGCAGAAGGGGTTTCGGACGATGCTGTCGGCATCACAATGTCGCTGCTTCCGTGTCCCGGGCGCAGACCAGGCCTGGGGCTCCCGTTCCCCCCAGTCGGGTGCCCAGCTCTGGAAGACCAGGCCTGGACCGGCCCAGGATCTGCCCCGTGCCCAGACCTGTCGTTGCCAAACTGAGACTCTCCTTCCCCCCCGTAGCCTCTGTCCTGAGTTCCAGCCTCCAGCCGGCGCCGGCCCAGACCATCCTCATCACCCCGCAGAGCCCCGTGGTGGGGGGGGACGTCAGCCTGGCCCTCCAGAATCCCCCCCAGGACTTCGTGTCCTGCAACTGGTACCGAGCAGCGACCCCTGAAGAAACCAGGAGGATCCTCACTTACTACCCCAGCACACCCCTCATTCCGAACAAGGGCCCGGCTCACACGGGGCGGGAGACAGCGGGGCCAGCCTGTGCTCTGACCATTTCAAGGTTAACGCTCAACGACACCGGGAGCTACATGCTGCTGATGGACAGACCCCCGAACCGTATCCTCGCCTCGGTCGATCTGCGCATCTTTGGTAAGTGCCCCGGGAGCTGCACTGACCCTGGGCCGTGTCCCCTCTCCCCATCTCAGGCCCAGCGCTGGGTTCTGGGCATCTCCCCGGGCTGAGCCTGGCTGGGCCATTGGGGATCCTGTCTGCACACAGACACCGTGCGGGATCCTGCAACTCCTTGCCCCACCCTCTGCTTTCCTGGAGAGATGGTGCCCCCTCCCCAGATGTGGGGCTCTGGCTTCCCTGCCCCCATCCTGCCACTGCCCCTCCTGGCCCTGGCTCTCCCTGGCAGTGGCAGCTGTGCCAGCGGGTTGGGTTGAGCCGCTCTGGGTGTGGGGGGATCCCTGGGCTTCCCAGCACCCACCAGAACCTGCCGTTCCCACCGATGCCCATTCAGGGGCCCTGGATGAACTGAATTTGCTGGGTCTCAGCTCAGTTCCTGGCCCCTGAGTGCGACCCGGCCCCTCACTACCAGCCGCAGCAAAGCGCCCAGGGCTGGGCCGGAGACCCTGAGATTCCCTGGGGCTGGGGGCACACGCTGGGGAGGGGCTGAGCTCCCCCTCCTGCTCCCTGCATCAACCCGCTCTGGGCTCACAGGAGTCAGGCTGTGGGGCCCAGGTCCCCCCACGCTGCCCGGTGCCCCCAGTGTCCCTGGTGCCCCCAGCCTGTCCTGGTGTCTCAGTGACCCCCACCCCAGCGCCCTTTTCCCCCCCAGCCTCGCCAGGCCCCCTTGGTGCCTCCCCCCATCCCAGCATCTCTGCCTCTGTCCCTGCCCTGCCATCCCCAGTGAGGTTAACCTGCCTGGGGAGGTGTCTCCATGGCAGGGCTGTGTCGTGCTGCCCCCGGGGAGCTGGCACTGGTGGCTCTGCCTGGGGAGGGATGGGCTATGGGGGGCAGGGGGTGGCACCGTCACTGCTCCCTGTTCCTGGAGCTCTGGGGCGTGGCCCCTGGCACTGGTGGAGGGAAATGTCTGGTGTTGGGGGTTGTGGGAGCAGGGTTGCACTAGGGCAGGGAGAAGGGTCCATGCTGGGGGTGGGGTGGGGGCCAGGGAGGGGTATCTGTTCCGGGAAGGTGCTGGTGCCTCTTCCCCCCCTCCCGTGCGCAGTCGGTGCTGCTGTGGGGTGCTGGGGTACTTTGGGGGGGGGGGGGGGCAGATTCACCCCCCTCTCTAGGAAGCTTCCCCAGCCCCATCTGTGTATCCTTGAGATCATGGTTCTTTATTGGCTGAGACCCTGGGTCCATGTCCCCCTCACCCCCCAGTCCCCAGGTTTCTGTGAGTTCCTGTTCCCTCTGGGGGGGTTTCTCTCTAGCACACCCTGCCCCACCCCCCACTGGTGTCCATCTTGCAGTGCGATCTGTGCAAAGATCCTCGCACGCCCTAGTGCAAACCACACCCCCTGGCCTTGCACGATGCGATTCTCAGCCTCTGTCCCCTCCCTGGGCCTGATCCTGGTCCAGCTTGCCCCAGTCCCTGGTCCCCAATGGGAGTGTGATTGAGATTGGGGGACAAACGGCGGCTCTGGGGCAGGGATCTGGAGGGCAGGACCCTGCCCTGTCACCTTCAGTGCCCCATGGAGCCGGTGCCCGTCGCTGGTGGGAAGCCAGTTTGTGTCTCGATTTCCAGGGGTGCGCAGGGCTGTTTGTATTTTCTCCCCCCCCCAGTAACTGGGGGCCGAGGGAGCCCTGCTGCTGGGGCTGACGGGGATGCTGGGAGCTCTGGGGGGGCCAGGCCGCCCCATCCCTGACTCAGCCCATGGGGCCTGGTCCCGGGGCAGTGGCGGCAGAAGGAAGTTGAGTCTCTGCACCCGGCCGAGCCGCCTTTGGGGGGCAAAGGGGGCGAAGGCTCTCGCACGTCCCCGTGCGGATCACGAGATGGTGCGAGGGTGGCTGGACTCCTCGTGCCGGCTGCCGGAGGGGGGAGGGCCCTGCCCCCGCTAGCTCCCCCGTGTGCCCGCAGAGGAGCTGGCGCTGCCCGAGGTGGGGTGCGCAGCCCCTGCCCGGGGGAGGTCACTGACCCCGTAGCTCTCGTCTGCGTGACCCCGGCACCGGCGCCCTCCGCTGGCTGAGGCCGGGCAGCCCCTTGGCTGGGCGAGTGCCTGGCGCTGAGCCGGGATAACCGCCTCCTCCCCCGGCCAGCGTCGCCCGCAGTGACACCGGGCCTGGTCGTGCGACGCCTCCAGCCGGGTCAGCACCAGCACCAGCCGCCTCGCCTTCCTCCACCTGCTCTGTGAGTATCCCCGGCTGCGCCTCCGCCTCCCGGCTCCCTGCTCTGTCAGCCCCTCACCGGGGCCTCTGGGCTCCAGCCTCCTCCGGCCGGGTCTGCTTCCTTCTGTGTGACCCCGGCCATCTCTCCGCGCCGCCCCCCTGGGGGGAACCGCTCTGCGCCCTCGGCCCCTCGACTGCCCCCTTCTTATCTCTGTGCCCCACAGTGAGACACCCTATGGGGGGTGGCACTGCCAGCCCACTGCGTCTCTAAGCCCCCCTCGGATTACCCCTGGGAACCGTCTCCTCCATGTCCTGTGCCCCCCACCCTGGAGCCAGGAGCCCCTCCCTCTGTGAGCCCCGGTATTGCCTCCCCAGCGGGCCCAGGCCTGGGAAACTCTGGAGATTTGGTCTCCCCGTGGATAGGAAAGTCCCTGGAGAAGCAGGCGAAGGCTTAATGGGTAACTTCCTGGTGGGTCGAGGGGCCTGGAGAGCCGGGCAGGGCAGCGGGTGGCTTATACCCCCTAGAACAGCTCCTGTGGCCGCTCTTTGCACCCTGCGTGTGCCTGTTCCCCTGAGCCCGTCTGCTAATCACCCCTCCCCGCACACGCCATTTGCCAGGAACCTGCGCACAAAGCGGATCTGGTTTGGCGGTAACAGGCAGGCTGTGACCGGTCAGTAAATCATTAACAGACTCTGCCTTTGAGCCGGCAGGGGCCATTCCACCGGCTAGTCTGGCTTCCTGCACAGACCAGGCCAGAGACTCCCCATTTACCCCGGGGCCGACCCCGCAACTTGCACTGGGAAAGCATCTTCCAGAGAGGCCCCAGCCTGGATCCGCGCTGGAGAGTCCAGCCCAGCCCTCGGGAGCTCAGCCCAGTGGCCAGTCGCCCTCGCTGGGCCCAGTCTGGGCCTTTCCCGGCTGGGCCGTGTCTGCCTTCGACGTCCAGCTGTCCCGTGTCCGGCCTTTGTGCGCTAGACGGGAGCTCTCCCGCGCCTGGTGCGTTCTCCCCACGCAGGCGCTGCTGCGCTGTTCTCAGCCCCCCCCGGCTCTGACACGCCGCACACGTCCAGCTCTGCCGGTCGCTCCGGCAAGTCATTTCCTGCAGCCCTTCTGTGGCCCTTCTCTGCCCCTGGATTTAATACCCAGGAATCAGTCGTCACAGAGAGTCCCACAGCTCAGCCAGGGGCTTCTCAGCACCTGCCCCAGCTTCTAGCGACGGGCCTGGAACATCCTCACTCCCGCTCTTGTGTCTGATCCGCCCTTGAGCAGCTCCCGGCTCAGCCTGGCTCAGCCATTGACCCCAGATCTTCCTGCAGAGCGGAGCTGGGCTGTGCACACCGGTCCCTTTCCGGCTGGGTCCTGCAGGAGGCCGGGTCCCCGCACCCCAGGGCGGCCCTGTCCTCTGACGCCAGCTCTGGCTATTTGTGGCTGGGTGCATGGGGCTCTCCCTGCCCTGTCGAGGTGTGTGACTGGCTCGTGTTTGCTCCACACGGGCCTGACCCCCGTGATCAGCCCGGCCCAGCAGCTCTACGCTGCCGGCTCTGACCTGAGCCTGTCCCGTGTCACAGACGCTGACCGGGCCGCGCGGGGCGCGTGGTCTCACGGTGGGATGCAGACCCAGGCAGAGGGGTCGTCATCCGTGCTCCTGCTCCTCTGTCCCTGTGGCCCACTCGGGCACGTAGACCTGCAGAGCCCACAACGGCTCACGCACGGCGACTGCGGCGCCAGCCTGGAGAGCCTGGGGCTGAGTGAGCAGCCAGGCACCGCGCCCCCATGCCCGCCTCTGTCTTGGCATGTGCAGCACCGTGGCTCCGTCAGTCTGTCCAGCTGGTACCCCAGTCTGTCCTGTCTCCAGCCGGGCTCCTGCCTGCCTGGGACGTCCCCTGTCACCTGTCGCTCTGTGCACCACACCTACGGGTTCAACCCATTATTGCCCCCGGAGCTCTCCCTGTCTCTGCTGCCAGGTCTGGGATCCAAACGAACAGGAGATTGGCATTTAAATCGGCCTTTAAATCCAGCCCCTGGTCGGGGCCGTAGCTTCACTGTCTGGACCCAGGGTCTCGGGTTGCGATTTCCACCTTTTCATCCCAGTCACATGGGCCAGAAATTTGTTCTTTATTCAATGCAAGTGAAGATTCTCCTGAAACTCACAGGACTCCAGGAGCAGATGATTTAAAAGAGGTCACCCAGCATGGTAGGAGTGCGCTGACGCCCCCCATCTGTGACCCCTCGATCCTTGTCTGCGATGGTCTGTGGTGGCCCTGATCCCAGGCAGACGGAGGGGCAGGACACTCGGTAACGCTCTCTCTGTTACCTGCACAGAAATACTGCCCAGCCCCCGGTGACACCCCACCAAACACTGGTACCTGAGAACGGGACCTTCACCCTGACGTGTAGCAGCTCCCCCAGCACCGATACCTGCTCTGGCTCCGGGACAGGTCAGAACTTGTGTCCAGTGACTGGAGCTGTCCCCCGGGAACCGGCCCTCACGGTGCTGGGTGTCAGCCGGGGCGACGCTGGCGCCTACCAGTGCGAGGTCAGGAACCTCATCAGCACCGAGCGCAGTGAGCCCAGCACTGTGTGAGTCCCCCGGCCTGCTGCCCCCGGCACTGCCAGCATGGCCCATCCCCACGATTTAGCCACGTCCAGGGTGGGACACGGCAGCTGTTTATTGCCAGCACCCTCTCTACCCCGAATCCTGTCCCTCTCTGTGTGGATGGGCCTGACTCCGCCAGCACAGACCCTCCAGGACCCATTGCCCTGCCCCTCGGGTCCCCTCTGACCCTGCTGTGTGTCACTGACTCTGTTCCAGCCCCGGGAGCAGCTGGACCTTTAACCCCACAGCCTGGGACCAGCTGGGCACGTGTGATTGCCAGGCTCACACCCTGTCACCAGCCTCACTGCTAGTGTGAAGACTGAGGTGCTGGGTGAGCAGCCGGGCACATGCCCCACGCCTGCCCCCATCTCAGGCACTCCTCACTGGGGCTCCGTCTCTGTCTGTCCGGTCAGCGCCCAGGCTGCTCTGGATTTCTCCTGTCTCCAGCCTGGCTCCCTGTCTGCGTGGGACATCCCGTCGCCCGTCATTCCGCGCACCCAGCCCGCGGGTCAGCGCCGTTCCTGGTCCCTCGGCTCTCCCCATCTCTGCAGCCAGGTCTGGGATCGTCGGGTCTGTTCTGGATTCACCCTGTTCTCCGGGGGACGCCCCCACCTGTCTCCAGTCCGGGTCAGACACCGGCTGTCCCCTGCCACTGCCTGCACCAATTCCACTCCCTGTGCCAGGGGCTCTGCTATTTCACTGTCTGCAGCCACATCCCTCCGCGCTCGGGGCCTGCCCAGCTTCCTGACTGTCTCCTGTCACTCACTGACCCACCCAGCAGCAGCACAGCCCCAGACTTCGGAACCGAACCAACCCAGCATCAGATCTGCATGTAAATCACACGAGTCACAACGAGCTCCTGGCCGGGCCGTGTCTTCGCTGTCTGGACCCAACGTCTTGGCTGGATGCAATTTCCCCCGTTTCCCCCATGTCAGCGTCCTCCATTCCCCGGCCAGGTGCTCTGTGCTCCCCTGTGCCCTGGCCAGGGTCCCGCACTGCGTTGCTCATGTCAGCTGAGCGCGGGGCCCCCCCCCCGCCATGCAGTGGGATCCTGGCCCCTGCGGCTGTTGGCAGGGATGGGTCGGGGTCAGGGCGATCCCCGGGCGAGAGCTGCATAGGCAGGCGTAACCCACGTCAGCGCTGTAGGACTCGTGCTGCAAATGGGCGCCTGCCGCGTGCCCAGGCAGCCGGAGGTGCCGTGTCTCTGCCGGGTACCAGGGACTTTGTCCTGTTGCTGCACCCGCGGCCGGGCAGTCCTGCGTGGGAGGGGAGCTGTGTCTGCCCAGCTGCTTCCTCCTTCGCTCTCTTCCTCGTGCTGATATTTGCCCTTTCATTCCTCGGGCGAGTATCTGCAGCTCAGCTCTGCCCTGGCATCGCAGCCGCCCCACCCCCGGCACTGCCAGCTCCCAGCTGGGGAGGGTGTCACGGAGCCACCGGCCCTGTGCTGCGCCCCCAGCTCCGGGACAGTCCCTCGGGGACCCTTCGACATGCCGGACCCCAGGGGTCCCCTTGTCCCGCTGTCTGGCCCGGCTCACAGCTGTGAGTGCCAGTCTCAGGTCAGACTGTCAGAAAACAGGGCACAGGACGTGCTGCTGGTTTGGTCTGTCACTAGATTTCACCCAGCCAGGAACCGATGTGACGCCTGGATCACTGCGCCCGGCTTACGGAGGAGCCGCAGACACGCCCCTCAGCTCTGCAGCCAGTCTCAGTAACACACAGTACAGGGCAGCCAGCGTTTGTCAGTCCAAACGGCAGCAGCGATGGCCCAGCTGCTAGTTTCCCATCAGTCTCCCAGGGTTGCCCAAAATGGTTCTGGGGCCTCTGTCCTTTCGCTCAGAATCCCCGGTCAGAATCCATCCGTGCAGAGACGCAGGGTCATTCCCTCAAACCAGGTGTGTAGATCTGTTCCCAGCAGAGGAACTGACAGGCAGCGTCACCCCTGGGCTGGGCTGAGTAGCCAACGCAGACGGGCTGGGAATTTCCTTTGTGGCTTCCCGGCCCTTGCTTTGAAGTTCCCCTGCTGCTCCCTCCACAGCTCTGAGGGCCAGTCCCGGGTGATGGGCAAAGGTCCTGTAAATACACGTGAGCGTCACAAACATCCTGCCCTGGGGCTCAGGCACGTTTACACACCCGTCAGTTCACAGCTGGACGCTCACACACCTGTCGAGCTGGGGCCGGTTCAGCACAGGGTGTACCTAACGCAGACCAGCGCGTCACAGACCGGGGAGATAATCCACACCGACGAGTGCACGGTGTGAACGCCCCATGAGCTGTGCCGCTCCTACTACCCTCGCACCCGGTGACTTGCCTGCGGCTCTAACCCGAGCTGCTGTGTCTGCTTAGCCAGCGCCACACCCTTGTCCCCGCCTCTGAGACAGAGCCCCTGGGCTCCAGCCCCTGCCTCACCTGGGAGCTCTGCTGGGACCAGCCAGGGGAGTCGGGCTCCTGGGAGCCTTGTGCCCACCGCAGGGATCGACGCCCTCGGCCCGGGCTGGCGGGGACGCCGGGCAGCGTTGGCACAGCAGTCGGGTGTGTCGGTCCCCGGCCGCGGCCTGGAGAGCCCAGCGCTCTGTGCGGAGACCAGACGGTCAATGCAGAGTCCGGCCCGGTCAGCCAGAGCCTGGCCAAGCTGCACCCCCGGCCAGGCTCCCCTGGGCTTGGTCTGCACGACCAACTTCCGTCCTGTGCCCCTGAGCGACGCGGGACACCCACCTACCCCGGTGCAGACAGCGCTACCGCGGGCAGGGCTTCTCCATCAGCACCCACCGCCTCTCGGGGCGGGGATCCTCTGCCGGCAGGAGAAGCTCTCCCCTCGGACAGGAGGCGTCTGCACGGAGCCTGCAGCGGTTAGTGTAGACAAGCACCAGCCAGCTCCCAGGAGAGTCACCCCCACCTGTCTGCAGTGCGGGTCAGACCCCGGCTGTCCAGTCACTGCCCGCACCAATCCCCTCCCCGTGCGGGCTCTGCTACTTCACTGTCTGCAGCCACGTCCCTCTGCGCTCGGAGCTGTGCAGGGCCCAGCCCCACCCCGTGGCCTCTGTCCTGCAGGGGCTGCTCCAGCCACGCCACAGCTGGGCCGGACGCTGCCTGTCGGCTTCCAAGCGACACCCGACCCCTGCGATCAGCGCGTCCTGCGCCTGCTCTCTGCCCGTCTCACCCTCCCGGCTCCGTTCTGCCTGCGCTGCGCCCACCCCATGGCCTCTGTCCTCTGTGGGCCCCTATCATGCCCCACTGCAGCTCCCACAGCGACTCCCTGCCCCCACTCACCTGGCGCCTCGGACTGGTTCCCTCCTGGCCGGGCTGGTGGCCGTGGCACTGCTGGGGTGGGGGGGTCTGTGCCGGCGTCGGCCTCCGGGCTGGCTCCAGGCCCCAGCCCCACCCTGGGTCTGTGTCCCCACCTGAGACCTGGGGCCCTGCTGGCCTGGGCAGGGTCTCCTGGGGGGTGAGGGGCAGACGGGGGGGGAGGGGCACCATCTGTAAGAACCACTGTTTCCTCCTCTGCTATGTTGATTCTCTCCTGGGATTTACCTGTCTCCCCCCCCCCCCCTTGCGCCAGGCGGGGGGGGGAGCTCGGGGTGCACAGGGTGACGGGGGCCCGGAGGGAACAGACTGGGGGGATGATCCTGCCCCAGCGAGGGGGTACAGACTGGCCTGGTGTCCTTGGACCTGCCGCTGGGCTCCGGACGCCCCCTCCCCTGTCGGACTCTCGTGGGACGTGGGCAGACCCAGGCTGTCTGTGGCTGTGGGGCCCTTGTTGAGCTCTGGGGCGGGGCAGGAATGGGGGACGGAGCTAGGCCAGGGGGTGAACCCCACCCCACTGGGTCACCCCAATCTCCCCGGGTCAGTGAGAGCGGCTCTGGCAGGCTGCCCGTGGTGCCACTCCCGCCGCGTGGCCCGGTTCTGGGACGGCAGCTCCGTCGGGTCGGGGGGGTGGGGGGCAAAGACCCAGCACAGGGCCGTGCCCACGGGGCAATGCCGGCGGCACCAAGCGCCTTGTGGGGTCATGACCCTCCTGTCACGCCTGAATCATCCTGGGCTCAGCTTGAGAATCCTGCTGTGGGTGCAGAGCCGGCGCCTCGTCTCCCTGCGAACCACAGCCGAGAGTGTCCCAAACATCACAGGACTCCGGGAGCCAGAGTCTTGGGGAGGCGCCAATAATTGTGACTCGACGCCGCGGAGAGGGACCCTTTGCCGGAGCCCGGAAGGCGACGCCCGTCTCCGCAGCTCTGAGGTGCAAAGGGCGAAGGACCCTTCCCACAGCACCGCAGGACACTGGCCTGGGATCTTCCCACAATGCCGTGGGATGGCGGCGCTGGGACCCTTCCCACAATCCCACACGGGGGGACACCAAGACCTTCCCCCAGCCTGGATGGACGGACAGAGGGGCAGGACACACGGTAACGCTCTCTCCGTTCCCTGCACAGAAATGCTGCCCCAGCCCACGGTGACGCCCAACCAAACCCAGGTGCTGGAGAACGGGACCTTCACCCTGACGTGTAACAGCTCCCCCGGCGCCCACACCCTGCTCTGGCTCTGGGACGGGTCGCACCTCGCGACTGATCAGCGGCTGGAGCTGTCCCCCAACTACCGGACCCTCACGGTGCTGAACGTCAGCCGGGGCGATGCTGGCCCCTACCAGTGCGAGGTCAGGAACCCCGTCAGTACCAACCGCAGCGAGCCCAGCACCGTGACGGTGGCCTGTGAGTAACAGTAGCCCCGTCCCCTGGCCGTGGTGCCCCCAGCCCTGCCGGCATCGCCTAGCCGAAGAGATGCAGCCACCTCTGGTGTGGGGCGCGGGGGCTATTTACATGGGGATCCCTCACTGGCATCTTCCCTCCCCTGATGCCCTCCTTCTCTGTAGATGGGCCGGACTCTGCCAGGATAGACCCGCCGGGACCCATCACCACCCCCTGGGGTCCCCTCTGACCCTGACGTGCGTCTCTGACTCTGTCCCGCCCTCGCGCTATCGCTGGTTTCACAATGGCACCGACGCTAACGAGACCTGGAGCAGCTGGACCTTTAACCCCACGAGCTGGGCTCAGCAGGGCACGTTCGCGTGCCAAGCCCACAACCCCGACACCAACCTCACTGCACGGGCGTCTGTCACCGTGCGGGTCGTAGGTGAGTCCCTGGGGCTGAACCCAGCGCGGCCTCCCTGTCCGGCACCAGAAAATGCCCTCCTGGGGGGCGGGTGGGACCGGGGCTGGGGAATGGGAGGGGGCTGAGCCGTGGGCTGCCAGAGGCTCTCGGGGGACCCTTGGGCCATGGTGTGTCTCTGTACATGGTCCCTCCCTCTCCTACTCAGCCCTGCTCCTCCCTAGAGCCAGGTATGCGGGGGCCGGACAGGGGCTTGGCTGGGATCTGTATCCCCCAGGGCTGGGGGCTCTGTTGTGGCTGTGGGGCAACGGATCCGTCAATGCACTGTCCAGCCCCATCGCCTCCCGAATCCCCCCTTCACCAGCCAGAGAGAGCTAAGACCCCCCTGCACCCAGCGCTGGGTCTGGGGCACTGGGGGGCACTGGCACCACTGGGCAGCACCAGGAGACATCCCAGTTCCTGACCTTCAGACCCTCCTGCCACCGTATTTGGGGTCCTGATGGGCCCAAACTTACAGGCTCGGGGGGGAGGGGTCTGTGGCTGAGCTGCCCCCAATGTCTCTGGGGGGAGGGGCAGCTGGGGGATCCCACCACCTGGGCCCTCACCTTGGAGCTGAGAGGGAGCAGCATTGGGCAGTGGGGTCGGGGGTAGGGTGAGGTCGTGGCTGGGCTGCCTGATCCAACCCCCCCTTCATCCCCTTCTCCTCCAGCATCTCCAACTGCAGCCCCGGGAACGTCTCTGTCAGCCGGGGCCATCGCCGGGATCGTCATCGGGTCGCTGGCCGGGGCGGGGCTGGTCGGGGGCCTGGTTTATTTCCTCTGTGAGTAACAGCCCCTCCCTGTACCACCTCCGGGAGAGCCAGGACTCCTGGGTTCCATGCCAGGCTCTGGGAGGGGACTGGGGATCTAGTGGTTAGAGCAAGGGGGGCTGGGAGCCAGGACTCCTGGGTTCTCTGTGTGGGGGAGGGGCTACTGAGTTAAAGTGGCGGGGCTGGGAGCCAGTCCCCCCAATTCCAGCATCTCTGATGATTTTCCCCCCTCCAGGTTCTGGCCGCCAGAGCAAGACCCCCCAGAGCAGCGACACGACCCCCCAGTGTACGAGAACCTGCCCCCTGCAGTGCAGGCGGGGCCAGCGGTGAGTGACAGGTGCTTAGCTCCGCCCCTGCGACCCCAGCCTGGCGCCCCCTTCCCAGAGCTGTGCCAGGGCCCCTCACTCCTGACCCGCAGCCCCCGGCTAGCCCAGTCCTGGGCTCCCCCTCCCCATCCCCCAGCTCTGCTGCGCCCCTCACTCCCAACCCCAGCCCTCTCCTTTCCCACTCTCTGTCCTGGGGGGCAGCATGTCCCAGTCTCCCAGGGCGCGTCAGCTCCCGGCCCCCCGGGCTGCGCTGGGGGGTCTCTCGGGTGCGTGTGAATGACCCACCTGCCTCATTCTCTGCCCCAGGCCCAGCCCGGGAGCCCCCCCGACACCGGCCCCACGTACGAGGTAAGGGACGATCTCGGGGGCTCTGAACTCGGGGTGGGGAGGGTGCCCCCAGTACAGGCCCTGTGGCTGAGAACGGGGCTGGTTATCACATCCACGCAGTGGGGGGCAGAATCCGGCGGGAGGGTCCCCCCTCACGTGAAAGGCTGGGAGCCCCGAGGCTGGTGAAAACTCTGGGGGTGCCCAGCTGCGGATGGGGCAGGGATGGGCCCAGGGGGGTTGTCAAGGCCGGGGGGGGGGGGGGGGCTGTCCGGGCCCGGGGGAGGAGTGGGTCCCCCAGGGCGGGGGCGTCTCTGGCTCACACCTCCCCAATTCCCCCAGACGCTGCAGCCCGGACAGCGGGACGTGTACGAGCAGCTGAGGAGATGATGCCCCCCAGTGCCCTGGTGCATGCTGGGACGACCCCTGTATCGGCGGGGGGGGGGGGTCTCTGCTGGGCGAAGGGTCAGACCCACCTGCCCTGTCACAGCCGCTTTGCCAAGTTCACTAAAAGCCCCTTCCCCCCCAGATTGGCTCGGTGTTTCTGGGGTCTACAGGGGGCGGGAGGGTCGTGGTGTCTATTTGGGGCCCTTTGAGCCAAGGCTCCCTAGATCCAGCCCCCCAAATATCCAGCCCCCCTTGTGCTGTCTGCTGGGGAGAGACAGAGACGCCAGGATCCCGCAGGAGGGTGGGGAGGTGCCGCGACTCCCCCGAGGTCTCTCCCCAGGTGGCTCCTGGCTGAACCCAGAGCGGCTGCAGCGTGCGCCCAGGAGGCAGCGCAGCCGGGCCGTGTGCCCGACCTGGGGGGCAGCGCAGCCGCGGGGCCTCGGGACGCAGGAGATGGGGCGAGCCGGGATCTCCTGCATTCAGAGCCAGCCGGGCCAGGCGGGAGCAGCTCGTTAGTGTGAGAACCGTGTCCCCCGGCCCAGCCAGCCCCGAACTCAGAGCAAAGCGCAGCTACCCCAGGAGCCCAGCCTGCCCCGGGCAGAGAACGGAGGGACCCAGGGGCACCAGTGCCCAGGCCCTGCGATGGCCGGGGGATGCGAAAGTGAGAGACACCAGATAACGCTGCCCGTGCCCCGCGCCCCACACTGGAGGCAGGGAAAATCCCCCATGGTCCCAGCCAGTCTGACCGGGGGGGGAGGGGGGAAGGATTCCCCCCCATACGTGGCGACCAGCTAGACCCTGGGCATGTGAACAGGAACCAGCCAGCCCGGCGCTTGCAAGGAAGGAGACAAAAACACCTCCCAGAATACACTGCAGGGAAATTCTCATGTGTAGCCCCTCCGCGCACGGCCTCGTACCTGCACTAACGACTGCGTCCCGGGTCCCTCCCTCCCGCCTGGCAGGGCAGCCAGACCCCACTGGCGAATGGGCCCATCCCCCTCGGCACTTGTTACACGTGTAAAGGAAAAGCCCAGCCGGATCTTATTCAGGGGCCAAGGCAACACGCCGCCTTCATTGTAGGTGTCAGCACAGCCCAGAGCCGACACATTCACACACACACGCAGACAGTTCTGCCAGCTGCTGTGCAATGCCCAGTCCTTCTCTGCCCTGCTGCAGCAGCCAGTGGCCAACTGGGCCGGGCACGAGGAGGGAGCCGGGCTCGGTCGGTGGCAGATCCGACGCTCCGAGATGACGATTGCAGAATGAGACCCGAAGTGTCCATGTTTTTCCCAGCTGTGACACTTGCCGCTGGCTCTCGTGGGAGTCTCTGGGCCTGGATGTGTCTTGCTGCCTGGGGTCAGCATCGCTGCGAATCCCCAGCGAATTGCAAGCCGGCCTGTTCTCTGCTGTCTGTGCTTTGTCTGGGCCAGGCTGGAGCCTGCTGCACGGCAGGGGCGTTGACAGGCGTTCTTCGGCCGGCAGGGCAGGGTGCCAGGCGGGGTCTTCACTCCCCTTCCGGTCGTTCTGTAGGGTCTGTTCGCCCCTCGCTGGGACTGGGCTGGGCTCTTTGGTCGGCATCTCCTGAGGGGGCAGGGCCCTGAGACAGACACAGCCCCAGGGCCATGGGGAGAGGCCAGCTGGGGTCAGGCTGACTGACAGGGCAGCAGGCCAGTGAGGTAGCCAGGAGGGCAGGGGGGGCCGTTCTCCAGGTGAGCTGCCTGTGCCTGGGCAGAGCCGAGCGGGCGAGCTACGGAGGGAGCAGCCGGCGGGTGGGAGATGCGAGAAGCAGCCCAGGGAGCTGAGCTGAGCCGAGCCGAGCCGGGGCTGGGGCAGGAGCCGTCCAGAGCCGGGTGCAGCGAGCGGATGGGCAGAGCGAGGGGACCCTGGGCAGGGCCCGGTGCAGGGAGACGCCCCCAGCCCAGAGGCCGTGGAGAGGCTCGTGCCCAGACGCGGGAGAAGGGCCCCGTCCCCGAGAGCCTGGGGGCGTGTGGCCACTGCCAGGGCGAGCGTCCGACCCGCGGGTCCCTGCAGCGCGGCCAGGCCTGGGCAGGGGCTGCAACGTGCGACACAGCCTGTGCGCGTCCCTCGCACCCAGAGACGCTGGGTGGGGCCCCGGGCCGGGCTGATGTTGGGCGTTTGCCTGCAACCGTCCTCCTCTTCTCTTTGTTTTGTGTTTGGTTTTTGGTGCTGGGTGTTAATAACTTGTCTCTGCTTCGCCCTGTGTGCAGTGATCAGTGGGGCAGGGCAGCGCCCAGCGCGGAGCCCCCGGAGTGGGGACGCCCCTGCCCCTGCCCTAAGGGACCACGTCTGCAGGAAACGAGGCGTCTCCGTGTGAGTCGTTTGCACGGCTCCGGGGGCGGCTCACACTGTGACCCCAGGGCGGGGAGCTGAGGGGCTCACCCCACAGACAGCGTGACCCTAAGGGGGCTGACATGCTGAAAGGGACTGTTTCGGAGTGGGGTGAACACCAGGCCTGGGGCCCGGACACCCCGGCACAGCTCTGGGAAGGGGGCGCCAAATTGGGGTCGCAGGGGCGGAGCTAAGTGCCTATCACTCACCGCTGGGCCCGCCTGCACTGCAGGGGGTTAGTTCTCGTCCACTGGGGGGGTCGTGTCACTGCCCCTGGGGGTCTTGCTCTGGCGGCCAGAACCTGGGGGGGAAATCATCAGAGATGCTGGAATTGGGGGCCTGGCTCCCAGCCCCCCTGCTCTACCCACTAGACCCCACTCCCCCCCAGATCTGGGTAGAGAACCCAGGAGTCCTGACTCTGCCGGGGGCGTCTGTTACTCACAGAGGAAATAGAGCATGACCTCGACCAGCGCCGCCCCCACCACCGACTCGATCACGACCCCAGCGACGGTCCCGGTGGAGAGACCAAGGTTGGCACCAGGGCGAGGGGCATCTGGGGGAGAGACTCGGGTGAGAAGGAGGAGGGGTGTCAGACGTTTCACCCACAAACCCCCCCCCCCCCCCCCCCCGCAGCCTGGGCTCCCTAGCACCACAGGGGGCCATCAAAGGGAGAGCGCCCCATTGAACCCCACCCCCACCCCTCAGCTCAGACCACTAGCAGCACTCCAGGGCATTGGGGCTAGCACTGGGATCCCCGTATAAACAGCCACCACCCCAGAAGCAGCTGCATCTCTGTGGTTGGGCCATGCCAGCAGGGCCGGGGCAGCACAGCTGGGGGATGAGGCTACGGTTACTCACAGCTACCGTCACGGTGCTGGGCTCGCTGCAGCCGGTGCTGACGGGGTCCCTGACCTCACATTGGCAGGTGCCGGCGTTGCCCCGGGTGACACCCCGCACCGGGAGGGGCCGGTTCCCAGGGGCAGCACGAGCAGCTGCGGAATACGCCCCGTCCGGGACCAGAGCAGGGTGTTGGCCTGGGGGAGCTGCGAAGGTCCCGTTCTCAGGAATCAGGGTCTGGCTGGCGGCACCGAGGCCTGGGCAGCGTGTCTGGGGGACCAGACGGATCCAGCCCAGCCCCCAGGGGAATCTTCATCCCAGTGGGTGCCTGGCCCCAGATGCAGACCCAGGGCCCTGGAGCAGCAGTAGAGAGCTGTTACCCAGCCACACACAGCGGCCTTCTGGGTTCAGCCCTGGCTCTGGGGCGGGGGCAGGGTGGGCTGTGAGGTGTGGGCTGTGCATGGGCCCGAGGCCCAGCCTGGTGCAGATAATTGATGCTGATGGCCACAGCCGTGCAGGAGTCACTTGCCATCCATGTCCAGGTCCACACGGGCTGGGGTGAGGCCGGGTCCCAGCTGAAGGGGCAGGGTCCCAGGATGCCCCGTACTGTGCGGGGGCTGTGTCTGGGGGAGGGTCCCCCCATCTCCCAGCAGAGCTCATCCCCCGGGGCAGACGCCCAGAGCCCAGCGCTGAGGCAGGGATGGAGCAGAGGGGCACTTACCGGAGAGGCGCAGAGGCACGGTGGTGAGGCAGGGCTGGCAGAGGCAGGGCTCTGCAGCTGCACCACGTCACTCCCGTGCTGAGCGTTAGCCCCGGCGTGTGCAGGGCGCGGCCTGGCCCCGCTTTTGGGTCACTCACAGTGGGGGGGGGGGGGGAGCCGGTAAGTGAGAATCCTGCTCCCTGCGATGGTCACTGCTCGGCACCAGCTGCAGATGTCGAAGTCCTGGGGGGGATTCTCGGGGGCCAGGCTGACGTCCCCTCCCACCGCGGGCTCTGTGCCACGGGACACCAGCCGGGGCTGTGACGTGTCCGCATGTGCCTTGTGTGTCTGGCTGTGCGTGTGTGTGTGGCTGTACGTGTGTTGTCTGTGTGCAGTGTATCGCTGTGCACGTGTGTGTCTAGCGTCTCTGTGCCATGTCGGGGTGTGGGTCTCTGACACCCCAGGTCTGGCTACTCCCCGCCCCCAATGTCTCCCCTGCCAAGAGAATCCCACGCCCGGAGCCGCCCGCCTGGCGGGGTTTGCCCCATTGCGGGTCTCTGCAGTGGGACCCGCCTGGATCCGAGCGGGGGGGGTCTTTGCTGGAACCTGGAGCCACAGGCAGGGCAGCCCCATGGGGCCTCCTGGCTCCCCCCCTCCAACCGCACCCACCCACGTCCCCTTCGGCTGTTAGGGAGGGAGAAAGGGGCGGCCGGGGGGGGGGGGAAGCAGATTCTGCCCTTCCCCTTGGGTTGGGGTAGGGGGTCGCCCAACCCCCGGGCTGGTTCTCCCTGGTGATTTGGGGGGGCCACTGTGAGGAGCTGGGGGGGCTGGTTCTGTGTGTCCCTCCCCAGCACCCGGGCCAGGGAGAGACACAAACAGCTGGGAACAGCAGGGCCCGTGTGGAGACCCCCCGCCCTCGCTTGTGTGGGACGCTGGAGGGTGCATGACTGTAACCAGCCTGGGGATGGGGGGGGGTCAGGGGGTGATCACAGACACCCCCACCTCTGTCCCAGCCCTGGGCTCCCCCATAGCTCTGCAGGTGCCCCTCACTCCCAACCCCCAGCACCTGCCCCAGTGCTGAATCCCTCCCCCTCGCGGAATGAATCCCAGGGGAGGGGGGAGCAGCTGCCCCACACCTGGGCCTGTGGCTGAGAGGGGCTGGTAATCACTCCGCAGAGGTGGGGGGCAGAGCGAGAGAACTGGGCTGGGCGTCCCCCCCAGGGACAGAGCCCCGCGCCCCAGGCAGGAGGGTGTGGCTCAGGGGGACGGGTTATGCCCCCTGGTTCCACACCCCTTGGCCGGGTGAGCCCCCAGGTGGGGCAGGGAGTTGGGGCTGAAGGTAGCTGGGCAGCCACCAGGGGGAGCCAGAGACTGAATGGGACGGTTCTGCCCCGGACTGAGCCCCCCGCCTTGCTCCTCTGGTGCCCCTCACCTCTGACCCACAGCCCCTGCTAGCCCAGCCCTGGGATCCCCCCACATCACCCCCAACGCACACACCCGGGGGTGCCCGGCCCTGGGGCTGGGTTTGTTCCAACTCTTTGTTCCCAGCAGCTTCCAAAAGTGCCTCCCCCGGAGCCACCCAGGAACTCAGACAGGTCGGGGCTGGCCCGGGGCGGGGGATGGGGCACGGGGCTTTTCCCTGATGGGGCCCAGCTCCCATCAGCCCCAGGGCAGGGGGATCCGTAGGTTTCACCCCAGAGGGGCCATTCACGCCTCTAGCCCGGCCTGTCCCTTGCACCCAGAGCGTCGCCCTCACCCCTGCGCCCAGACCGAGACCCGGGGCTTGCCTGATGCCCGTCCAGAAAGGCCCCGGAGATACCGACGCTGCCCTGGTCCAGGGAGCCCAGCCTGGGCCCACGGGCCGTACACGGCCACCTGATGTGTCCCCAGGCCCAGGACTGCTGCAGCGTAGCCCACCAATGGCCAGCCTGGGGGGGGCGCCATGGTTGGGGGTGCAGAGGTTGGGGGCGCTGCGGTTGGGGGGCACTGTGCGAGTGCGGCAGGCTGTAGGGGTGGGGGTGAGTGCGGCAGGTGGTCGGGCTCTGGGGGGAGCCCTAGGCTCAGAAGCGACCCCTGTGCAGCCCGGCCTGAGCGGCTCCAGAGCTGCCGGGGCCAGGAAAGGCAAAGTGAGAGGTTCCTGGGCCTGGCACCTCTGCCGGCCACCAGCCACGGCTCTCGGGCCACCAGCCAGGGCGTGACTGTACCTGGGCTGACCCGGGGCCCGTCGTTCATCAGCAGTTCAGCACTGGGGGAGCCCGCGGGGGCCAGGGTGATAGGGGGCTGGGGTGATGCGCATCAGTTTTTGTGGCCCTCAGCCCCCAGCTGAGGTTTCCAACCACGGCCCAGCCTGCAGGGAACAGCCGGGCCCTGGCCAAGTTCAAACATCCCAGCACAGCCAGTGACCCCACGCGCTGGCAGGGCCACCAGGAATGGGGCCCGGGGCCTGTCTCCTCTGGGGGGCGCCTGCCCCAATCCGGCCTCAGGGCAGGGACTGGCTGGCTTGGGGGCCGGACCCCTTCCCCCTGGCTCTGACCAATGGGCCCCTCTAGCGCGGCCCCCGCCTCTGACAGCCCAGAGAGCCTGGCCGGAAATGCTGCAATTGGCTGGTTTGGCAATAACGATTTGTGTGTGTGTGTGTGTGTGTGTGTGTGCGTGTGGGTGGGTGTGGCGGGGTTTGGGGGGGTTCTACCCTGTCAGTTGGTGCGTGTGTGCACACGTGTGTGTGTCTGTGTGTGTGTGTCTGCACCCAGAGCCCAGGGCTGTGAGCTTCCCCACAGCAGTGTCCTGGCCGGGCTGGTCCCTGTGCTGCGGCGCGGGGCGGTTCTGGCACAGGCGGAGGCGGTTTGGGGAGGGCCCGTCTGGGCTGGATGTGCCATAAATGGGGCGATTTACAGGGTGCGTCAGTGCAACAACCCCCCCCCCCGGCCACTCCTGTATGGCGCAGGGGGCGACCTGCCCTGCGAACATCCCCTAAACCAGCCCCGGAGAGGGAGGGAAGGGCTGGGGGGGCCAAGGGAATACCTGCCCCAGAGACAGGGGAGGGGGCAGGACTGGGGGGCACCTGGGGGACAGGGAGGGGGGCTGGATTCTTCCACTGCTAACGATACCTCCCTGCCCAGCCCCTTCCCCCTCCCCTGCCGGCCCCACAGCAGAACCCGCCCCACAGGTTCCCATCAACCCCCCAGGCCAGAGACACCCAACCACTTCCCCTCCCCCTCCCTTGTCACCCGGGCCAGCCGCTGCCCACTTCCCCTCCCCATTCACCCCCTTCCTCCCCCTCCAGCCCCCACTTCCCATCCAACGCCCCTGCCCCTCCCCCTCCAGTCAGCCCTGTGGGCACCTGTCACTCAGACTAGCCATGTCTGGGGCTATGGGGGAGGGGATCCCTTGGACCTCCAGTGTTAGGTGCCCCCCCCCAGGGCACTTGCTCAGGGTCTTGGTGTAGCCAAACCTGCTCCCACAGCTGCCCAGGTCTGTGCCCAGCTGGTGTCCCCCCTTCCCCCCCCGTGTCACATCTCTGGGGCGGGGGGGCCAGGGGGTAATTCCCCTGCAATAAGGAAACAGCCCAAGGCCAGTAACCGGGCAGAGTCCCACAGGGGCGGGTGCAGCTCGGTGACGTCTGTGTGGGACGGGGGAGGCAGGAGGGCTGATCGCAAGGAGGGGTGCAACTGACGCTAAACAAACCTGAGGCACAAAACAAAGAGTTTCTGTCCGGCCAAAGGAGCTGAGGGTGTCACTGGGGGGGGGGGGGGGGGGTTGGGGGCCCGGACGCCGGGGTTCTCACCGGGCTGCGGAGGGCGAGATGGAGGGGGCAGGGCGAGGCTGGGGAGGAGGTCGGGTGAATGGATTTCCAGGTATCCTCTCACCACTTCTGCTTCTGCTTATGCCCCCCCAGCCTCCCCCCCCCAGCTGGGAGCCGACCTGTTCAGCTGGATCTTTCTAGTCAGTCACCACAAAGAGGAACTGGGGAAACAAACATCCGTGTCCAGCCATCTGGCCTCTGCCTCAGCAAAACTACCACGGCCAGCCGGGGGGACCCAGGTGTCCGGGCTCCCAGATTCCCGCCCGCACCTCCTGCTCTCCCGTAGCCCCGCCCAGCCCGTGGCTCTGTGGTTGCAGCCCCCTCTTCTCGCCAGGGTTCCCGGCTGCTCCAGATGAGCCCCCAGGCCCGGCCCAGAAAGGCTCTCCCCTCCGACTAGAGCCGGTTCCCGGGGACCTGACCCTGGTCCTGTCCCGGCTCACAGCTCCGCCTTCCAACCTGGCCTCCTGCTCGCTCAGGCGCGTGTCCTGGAAGCTGCGTGTCCAGCAGCGTCAGCTCTGCAGGCAGCGTGTGGGGGGGAAAGGCCCTGACCTCGCAGCCGCCTGACGCCGTGTTTCTCAGGACACGGTGCAGCTGCGCCCTCCTCCCGCGTTCCTGCCCACGGTCGCTTCCCACTTTCCCGTCGATCCGGCATCGTCCTGCCGGCGTTCTGCCCCGAGCCGCACAGCAGCGATGGAGAGACGCCTGCACTCGCCCCATGTACGGCCTCTGGCCTTCTCCAGCGCTAGGGCCAGACTGTGCGCGGCTCCACGCAGCTCTGCGCGGTGATTGCAGACAGGACGAAGGGCAGGCCAGGCTCCTCGCCGCGAATGTCACAGAACCAGAGAAGACGAGGGGTGGAAGGGACCCAGGAGGTGTCTAGTCCAGCCCCTGCTCAAAGCAGGACCAACCTCAGCTAAACCCTCCCAGCCAGGGCTGTGTCCAACCGCAGCTTAAACACCTCGAAGGATGGAGATTCCCCCACCTCCCTAGTGACCCAGCCCAGTGCTTCACCCCCCGAATATCCACCCTAGACCTGCCCCACTGCAACTTGAGACCATTGCTCCTAGTTCTATCACCTGCCACTGTGAGACCAGCCCAGCTTCATCCTCCCTGTGACCCCCTTCAGGTAGTTAAAGGCTGCTATCAAATCCCCCCTCACTCTTCTCTTCTGCAGACTGAACAAGCCCAGTTCCCTCAGCCTCTCCCCATAAGTCTTGTGCTCCAGCCCCCTCCTCATTTTTGTTGCCCTCCGCTGGACTCTCTCCAATTTCTCCACATCCTTGTAGTGGGGGGCCCAAAACTGGACACAATACTCCAAATGCAGCCTCACCAATGCCGAATAGAGGGGAATAATCACTGCCCTCCATCTGCTGGCAATGCTCCTACTAACGCAGCCCAATATGCCATTAGCCTTCCTGGCAACCAGGGCACACTGCTGACTCCTATCCAGCTTTTTATCCACTTTTACCCCCAGGTCCTTTTCTGCAGAACTGCTGCCTAGCCCGTCGGTCCCAGTCTATAGCTGTGCATGGGATTCTTCCGTCCTCAGTGCAGGACTCTGCACTTGTCCTTGTTGAACCTCATCAGATTTCTTTTGGCCCAATCCTCCAGTTTGTCTAGGTCCCTCTGTGTCCTATCCCTGCCCCTCAGCGTATCTACCACTGCCCACAGCTCAGTGTCATCTGCAGACCTGCTGAGGTGCATCCACCCCATCCTCCTGGATCTCAGCCTGCATTGGCGCCTGCTATGAACACGCCGGAGTCGTGTCCCTGTCAGCCCATTCCACCAGGGCCCAGGCGCCTTTGACGGCTTTCCTGGCGTGTGTGCCTGGCCAGGATGTCTGTGTGGTCGCTGTGTGTCCGTCCGTACACACCTTCACGTCCCGCTCTGCCATCGCGCAGCAAGCTCAGGACCCTGCAGGATGCGGCCGAGCAGCGCTGCCCTCCCCACGCCCGGGAACTCCTGCCCAGCTCCCGCGGCACAGCTGGGGACTCACCGAAACCAGAGTGGACATGAGCAAGCTGCGGTTATGGGCACTGCAGAGGTGGCTGGCAACGGGATACTCCCCCCAGATACCCCCAGGACAGGGTTCCCGCCGTCCCCCCGCACACTCACCTCCCAGCCACATCTGGAGCGGACACAACCGCAGCCTGCCGCAGCGCACGGCGGACGTTTGAGCCGCCAGGTGCCCCAGGAGGTTGAGACAAACCCTCGCCGTGGTGAGAGGGGCCCATAGAGTGGCTACACGTCCTGCCAGAGCCTGGACTCTGGTGCCGGGCCGCAGCGCCTGGCTTGAATAGAGTCTAGGGCGCCCCACGGACTATCCTCTGTGCCGGCAGGAGCAGCGATGCAGGCCCAGCGCCTGCAAACAGAGCAGTGCCGGGGAACGGAAGGTCCCGGACAGACGGCTGGACGTCCGTCGAGAGACCCGGCGACTGGAGCCTCGACGCTTTCCTCAGCGACACCGTGGAGGCCATGGACCGCGCTGCCGCGTCCGCCACGTCTGAATCCACTGGCAAGGAGGCCCTGGCCAGCGTCCCACCCTCCTGCAGGGCGGCCTCGAACTCTCGTTTGGAGGACGGGCAGCGAGTCGATGAACTTCTCCAGCGCTTGCCGGATGTTCACACGCCGGCTGGTTGGACACTCGGCTGCAGGCTGGTGTCCAGTGCCACGTCCGACCACGGCAATCAGCTGCTTTGCCTCCGTGTTCTCTGCTGTGACGCTCACGTGCCCTGCCTGTGGTGCTCATGGCCGCCATGACCTCCAGCCAGCCCGGGGCTGGGCGTGGACAGGTGTTCGAAGCGCTTAGCGAGCACACAGCACTGTTCTCTGCCCGCCTGAGATGCCAGGTTTGCCACAAAGCCTTCACCAGCTGCACTGCCCCTTCGTGCCCGGGAGGGCCGCCCTGGATGGGCCGTGGACGCAGGACACCACAGAGCTCAGCCACGGTTCTCTGCGCTGCTCTGGCTAACGGCCCAGGTTGGCTGCTGCCCGTCTCAGCAGCTCCTGATGCACCGATAATCGCCCCGGCACCGCCTCGTCTGGGGTGCTGTGGGGGTGTCACCGAGTCGACGTCTAAGGCCGGTGCCGTGGCGGGGTCTTTTGATGAGCGCGGCACCGAAGTTCCCGCGGACGAGAGTGGGGTGGGCAGTCAGAGGCGATTCCCAGCCCGCGGGGGAGTCAGGGGTTTATTAGGTCTCAGGATCCCAGCGCAGACACACTTTGTTAGCAGATGCATTAGAAGTTATGGCAACGACCAGCTGGAGAGTGTCTGATCCCCGCTCAGGCCCTGCTTCTGCCCCCACCCCGGGCACAGCCCCTCCTCCCAGCCCCCCAGACACGCCTGCCTTGTCCCTCCCCCGGCCTCTGTCTCTTTCCTGGGCAGGATGTAACAACTTGTTTCAGCTGGTCTGACCCAGGAGGTCCTGGCCAGGTCTGTGGACATGTGGCCGGGGGAGGCCCATCCTCCCTTTAGTGGCCTCTGCAGTGATCACACACCCGGGTCCCATCATCGACATATGGGGGAAACTGAGGCACACACAGCGATCAGAGGAAACACTGGGGCATCTCCACTTCAGCACATCTCTCCCCCTTCGAGACCGAACCGAGCGGGGTCATCTCAGCTGGTGACCAGGGGAAGTTCATGCCCCCCCGTGACACAGCATCAGCGCTAACATTGGCCCTCCCCGTAACGTGGCCACCCCCACAGCGAGATCCTGGCGGCTCAGACTCCAGCTCAGGAGCTCGGCGTTAGCCCCTTTCATCGGGTGTCGCCAGGGCAGAGGCGAGGGGTCGTGCACACAGCAACGTGCCGACCGAGCAGGTACGGCTGCAGTTTCATGAGCCCCCCATGGCTAGGCCTCCTTCTCTGTGACACCACAGCTCTGCACCCGGGCAGCAGTGTCTGCTCAGTACACGCTGGGGGCCTCTCCCCCTTGCGTCCGTTTGCATCAGCCCCGCACCCAGCCCGTGTCTGAGGCGTCTGTGAACACTATAAAGGGCTTGTGGAAACCTGGCTTGGCCAGAACCGGGCCCTGGATCAGATCCTCTGTCAGCGCACACAGGCTTTCTGGCACTCTCGGTCCAGACCTCCAGACCCCCTTGTCTGGCTCCCCTCCCTACACAGCTCAGGGATGGGGGCTGTGGAGCTGAAGTGAGGCACAAACCTCCGGTAGCACCCGCCACCCGCTAAAGGCCTGGGCCTGGGTCTCAGTCTGGGGACAGGCCAGTCTCTGCTCACCTCCACCGTAGCCAGCTCGGGCTATAGGCAGCTGCTCCCCACCTGTGGCCCAGGTCTGTAACCTCGGCCATCCCCACCTTACACGTCTCTGCCGTCACTGTCAGCCCTGCCTCCGTCCGGACACCCAGCCCCGCCTCACCCGGGACACAGGGTCTGCCCAGCTCTGGCTGAAGACGCAGGTATCGTCGCTGTGCACCAGGGCGAAGCTCTCCATCCCCCTCGGGAACTGGGCCGCCAGGCGCTGGGAGGTGGCAGGTGTCGCTGTGAAGCCGAATGGCAGGACCAGGTGTTCTGCTGACAGAAACACACAGGATCTTTTCCAGGGGACAAGGCCACAGGGCAATATGCCAGTTTATTGTGAGAAAACCATTGCATTAATAACTAATAACTGCTACATAACACACGGACACACACACACACACACACACACGGTCTCTCACAGTATTCTTATCAGCAAGTTAAAGAAGTATGGGTTAGATGAATTGACTATAAAATGGATCGAGAACCGGCTAGAGCATAGGGCTCAACGAGTAGTGATCAATGGCTCCATGTCTAACTGGCAACCGGTCACAAGCGGAGTTCCCCAGGGGTTGCTCCTGGGGCCGGTTTTGTTCAACATCTTCATTAATGATCTGGAGGATGGGGTAGATTGCACCCTCAGCAAGTTTGCGGATGACACTAAGCTAGGGGGAGTGGTAGATACCCTGGAAGGTAGGGATAGGATACAGAGTGACCTAAACAAACTGGAGGATTGGGCCAAAAGAAATCTGATGAGGTTCAACAAGGACAAGTGCAGAGTCCTGCACGTAGGATGGAAGAATCCCATGCACAGCTATAGACTGGGGACCGACGAGCTAGGCAGCAGCTCTGCAGAAAAGGACCTGGGGGTAATAGTGGATAAAAAGCTGGATCTGAGTCAGCAGTGTGCCCTGGTTGTCAAGAAGGCTAATAGCATATTGGGCTGCATTAGTAGGAGCATTGCCAGCAGGTCACGGGAAGTGATTATTCCCCTCTATTCGGCATTGGTGAGGCCGCATTTAGAATATTGTGTCCAGTTTTGGGCCCCCCACTACGAAAAGGATTTGGAGAAGTTGGAGGGAGTCCAGCGGAGGGCAACACAAATGATGAGGGGGCTGGAGCACAGGACTTATGAGGAGAGGCTGAGGGAACTGGGCTTGTTTAGTCTGCATAAGAGAAGAATGAGGGGGGATTTGACAGCAGCCTTTAACTACCTGAAAGGGGGTTCCAGGGAGGATGGGGCTAGGCTGTTCTCGGTGGTGGCAGATGACAGAACAAGGAGCAACGGTCTCTAGTTGCAGGGGGGGAGGTCTAGGTTGGACATTAGGAAAAAGTTTGTCACTAGGAGGGTGGTGAAGCACTGAGATGGGTTACCTAGGGAGGTGGTGGAATCTCCATCCTTAGAGGTTTTTAAGCTGCGTCTTGACAAAACCCTTGCTAGGATGATTTAGCTGAGGTTAGTCCTGCTCTGAGCAGGGGGTTGGACTAGACACCTCCTGAGGTCCCTTCCAACTCTATGATAAATGTTCTGCAGCTGATCACGTATCGTTACCAGTCCTGACCGTAGCTTGAGTTCGCAGCTGCTGTTCGCAGCTCGTGGCGGCTGACGGGCCAGGGAAGCCGGGCAGGAGGAAAGCCGGGTCTCTGTCGGGCGCGCACTGACGCTCTTTGATGATGCTAAGCAGAAGGTTCCCCAAGGCTTCCCACGCTCACCCGTCTTTTCATAGGTTTTCGTTTTCACGTGAGTCGATGGCTCTGGCTGTGTCACGCTGGCTCAGGGCTCTGCGTGGCCGTTGATCACCAGTCAGTTTGTACCCACCCGATGGCCAGGACAGGCTGGCGCTGGAGATTGATTCCATCACCCCTGCCTTGTTCCCACGTCTAAATGACGTGACACGCGCCAAAATGGCGTTTCAGCCGGACTCACACTAGTTAATAGGAATGGAGCACACTTACTGCCACCGGAGAGTGTGCGTTACGAGATGGAGCCGGGTCAGACTCTGGTGACAATGTTATGGAACAAGCAAGGTAAAAGCGTTACTTTCGTTGCAGTGCTAAAGAAGGAATACTTTGAAGCAGCGTTTCTCAACCTTTTTGATAGCAGGGACCGTCTTGCTGTCTTCTGCTGTCTTCCTAAATCGGCCCAGGGGGATCTCAGGGACCGGGGCCGGTTCAGGAACCAGTCGTTGAGAAACACGGCTGTAAAGGAGTGGTATTTCCATTGTGGCGATGAGGAAACGAGTGACATAAAAGACAATTTCTATCACAATTTCTGTCAGTGACAGTAAGAGGAGAAGTGACTTAAACAAGAACAGGGCGAGCGGCAGGTGGCTGGAAGACAGTTTCACCAGTTTTAGCGGCTTTCTCAGCGAGTGAGCGACAGCGGCTCTGTCAAGCGGCTCTTCCGGAGCGCCCTGCGGCGGGTTACGAAGGGGGCGGGTTTAGAAATGAACGCA
The DNA here is from genome assembly GCF_026122565.2 of Emydura macquarii macquarii. Taxonomy (NCBI): domain Eukaryota; kingdom Metazoa; phylum Chordata; order Testudines; family Chelidae; genus Emydura; species Emydura macquarii. The sequence continues at coordinate 89,722 of NW_027130200.1, read as the reverse complement.
GTTTCATTCTATGAGTGTCTGTTCTTAATTTAATACAACAATTATTTTAAAAGCAGTTCATCAATTCCTTTGATTTTATGCCTCTGCCTCTGCCCAGGAGCTCACAGAGCCCTAGGGGTGATGGAGGCAGATTTGTGTCTAGCACCGGGTCTAAGGGCACCTGCCAATAGCCCTTGGTGAGACCCACAGGGGTGTGGCAACGAGCTTTCCCAGCGTAGCTAGGATCTTGTCTGTCCGAGGCATGGGGCGGGCATCGGACATGGTGATGGTGTTCAGCTTCTGATCGTCACCACAGAATCGGATCGACCCATCTCTCTCGGGGACCAGCACTGACGGAGAGGCCCTGTGACCCATCCGTGCCCAGGGCAGCCACCTGAAAATGCCAAGGTCAGGGCAGGCTGCAAACGGAGAGCAGATTCTCCCAGTGTTGGTGGGTGACACTGAAGCCAGACTTCCCAACCAGCCACAAACTGCTTCTGATTCCCCACAGAAGCCAGTCCACAAATACCACAGCCGCCTTTACTGAATTTCAGCTCCAGGCTCCCAAATCAGCACCAGGTCCATTAAAGAGACCAGTTATTTAAACTCTCTGCTCTTTACTACAAAGGTTCCCTCTGTTCCCAAGGGGTCAGCCACAGCACCAGAGCAATGTAAGTTTGGATCTTACCCACAATCCCATGCTGGCAGCCAATCCTTCAGTAACTAACTAAAGGTTTATTGTAAACAGAAAGAAATTAACCAAAAGAGAAATGTTCAAGGGTCAAAGCAAATCACATACATACACACGATTGAAAGTCCAGACACATCAGGTTTCTGGAAGAACTGTGGAGTTGCAGGTTTATACAGTTCCTCTGGCGTACAGCCAGTACCTGGATGGGTCAAAGTCCTTCGGTTCATTGCACAATGAACTGATCCAGAGGCAGGCGTGTGTCAGTAACTGAACAGGAACAAAGGCAAAATGGTTTCCCAGGCCATTTCCTTATATAAATTCTGGCCTGGCCATGCTGTCTGTGGAGTTTTACAGGAACCAAAATGGAGTCCAGAGTCACATGGGCAAGTCCTGGTGACTCATCAGGTGTATCCCTGGCTTCTCCCCCTGGGCCCCTTGCACCTGGGAATGTCTTAGTGGGCCATTGAGCAGGCCACTGTCCTGCAGCCAGCCTGTCTGGGGTGTGACCCAGGCACAGCACAATTTGAAATACAGACACAGCAACCGTGTCCTTAACGTCCATTACACACATAACACATCAACAGAAACATCCTCGTCTGACTCAGCACATCACAGCCTGTCTAACAGCACCTGGCATGGCACATCTCACACGGATTATTACAATTTTGACACACTGATGTCACACAATGTAACAAATGCCCCTCCCCCCCAGTCCAGCCAGCGTGACACCCCAACTGGTGTAGACTGGTGTGGAAAGGAGAACTCAGAGCTCCTGAATACACCTCAAGGGCCCCCTTATCCAGCCAGCGTGCCGTGCCCATGGGCTGGGGTCGGCTGGATCACCCCAGAGCCAGCATGTCTTGGCCCCCTTCTCCAGGTCCTGGGCTGTTCCCCAATGACTCTGGAAGGGGAACACCTGATGGGAGGGGTGCTCCCGACTCCACCCGACGGGCAGTGGGCTGGTGAGCCCGGCCGGCTGGAGAACAGCAGCTGGCGAGAGCCCAGCACCGCTCTGATCTCTGCCTGCTGGGCCGGGTTCGCTGGCAGAGGGAATCGATTCCAGTGGGAGGCAGCTCCCGTCTCAGGGCAGAGACGCACCAGGGGATCTTCCCCCTTCTCCTCCCACAGGTCACACCCAGCCGGCACCAGCCCCTCCCTGGCACACTCCGGCTCCCCGTCTGGCTGTGATACCCCGGTGCCCTGCGCCCGGTTACACAGCTCCACCGCGGCGCTCATCGCACTCAGCTGTTCGACGACCTCAAAGGGCCCGTCCCAGGCGGCCTGGAGCTTCTTCCTCTGCAGCGGGATGTGACCCATCCCCGGTCCCGGTGCCATAGGAGGGCCACGTGCGGTGCAGTCGTACCAGACTCTGCTTCCCTGGCCCTGGCTACGTTCTCCCTGGCCAGGCCATGAGCTCAGTGAGCTTCTCCCGGAAGCTAGCACGTGCTGCACCCCCACTCCCCCTCGGGAGAGACCTTCGCCGCCCATCGCCCCTCACCCAGCGCAGGGTCCCCTCCCCTCCTGCAGCCGATCGCACTGGCCGGCTCGCTGGCATAGCTAGAGGTAGGTCTGGCTGCCGTACAGAGCCGCGTGCTGCTGTCGGATGGTGACAGCGGCGCAGACTGACAGTGCCGGGCAGTAGCTGTAACACAGGCACCTGCCAGGCCACGTCCCGTCTGAGAGCGAAGGCAGCAGCACACGCCTGTCCGGGACTGTGGCCAGGTAAGTGATGACGAGTTACAGGGTACGACACAGATGTTATAACCTGCACCCTGGGGAAGTCAGGGGGCATCAATCCCGGGCGGCTGTCACAGGCTATGCCCCGAGTGAACTGCACAGCTCCACACACACCCCACGGAAGGGCCGAAATAACACAGGGGAGATAAAGGACCCGGCGGGCACCGGCTGGAAAGGACGTGGGTGTGTCAATAATACGCACGGACCTGCCAGCCTGCAGAACAAGGGACCTAATCATGTGGGGGTGAAGAATCCAAGCTTGGGCTTGGAAGGAGCCTACTGCTCAGAGCATGGGAAGGGGACATCGTGTTACTGGGGCAGTCGCCAGCTGCTCCTTCTTGACGCGTCTTTCAGCTGCTGCGCTACGATTCTTCCGTTTACACTCAGCATTAGGTGCCGTCTTAGTCCAGCCTTACAGCGCGTAGCCCGCGAGCACTGCCCGGCTCGGCACCCTCGGCTCAGGAGTGGAGGAACCGGACATCTCTCAGCCGCGCAGCAGGGAGGGTGTGAGTGCATTCACCCACAGCACCCGTAGCGCTATGTATCTGCCATGCGTCACTGCACTAAGACTGGAATCGATCCATTACCCAGCTGATCATTCATTTCCTTTCAGTCAGGCATTTCTCTGTCATTTTACGTTAGCTTAATAAAAGCTGATAAAATTATCCAAATTTGGCCAGCACCGTGAACCGTCCTGTCCTGCACCCGGGGTCCCTATAAAACTCTCTGGGACCCTGATTCCGGGACAAGAACCTCATTATCTTCTGAGCAGAGCAATTGGCGAGCCCATAGCCCCATTCAAATCACTACACACCCCAAATCAGGCTACACGCCTCCCGCACAGCGACTGGAAGGGGCAGAGCCCCGTGCATTCCTGGGGCACCTCCCGGTATGTGACCAGCAGGGGGGGCAGGTACTTGTCCCAGTCCTGGGGCGCTGGCCATAAAAGTCCTTCAGCATCAACTGCAGGGTCTGTTAAACTCCGCCCCCCCCCACCACCCGTGGGATGAGGGTGAAGGGCCGAGGCCCAGGTGGGCCGGACCCACACGTCTCCCCCCGGCACTGAGCAGGGCTGGCATGGAATTGGAGCCTGGTCTGTGAGGAGCTCCCGGGAAATGCCCAGCAGGGACCTGCCCCGGTGTCGGCCTCCGTAGGGGACAGAGCCACGGCCCGGGGTAGCGAGTAGCAAAACCTACCCCCAGCAGGATGTATTTCTTCCCCGGCGGGGGCTTTGCTGGGGGGCCCCACCATGTCCATCGCCAGCTTCTGGAAAGGTTCCTCTGTGCTGGGTCCCCAGGGTTGCTTTACCTTTGTCCCGGGCCTGCCCCCCCAGCAGGCTTCCCAGGGTACATCCCCCTTCTGGGGGCCACCTTGGAGGTTCCCCTTTGTCATCCCCAGTCTGGGCCCCTCCCCCTTTGGCCCAGGCCACGTCCCGCCCGGCTGCCCACGCACTCCCCCGCCAGCTGCCCTGCTCCGCACAGCCTGAGCTTCTTGTCCCCAGCCACAGCTCCAGGCCGGGGCAGGTGTCGAACAGCTGCTCCAGCCCCACCGGTTCGATTCCGCCCTCCCCGCGAACAGCCCGGCTCCAGTGCCCCATTGGCGGCTGGGATCTCCTAGCAGGGGCGGGGCCCAGGCAGGTCACCCCCGGGGGCTTTCGCCCGGCCCGGAATCTCTCCCGGGAGGCCTCGGGGGTCAGCTCAGACCGGAGCAGCAGAGCCTCCTCGACCCACTGCTAGCCCCTGCCCGTGCGTCCGTCCGTCCATCTGTCTGAACAGCCCGATGGTTCTTGGCCCAGGAGGGGGTCAGGTGCTGCAGCCGATCTGCAGGGCCCCCGGGGCAGGTTACAACCTTCTTGCAGGCCGTGAGGTAGCACCTGTGTCCCTCCCCCTCCAACGGGGCAGCAAGTTAGCGTCTCTGTGCCCTGCGGAGCTGCCCCCGGGGTCTCTCCCGCTGCCCACGGCTCCGCCTCTGCTCTCAGCCAGCTCCAGGTCCTGCCGCCTCTGCTTCTCCTTCTCCTTCCTCCCACGCTGCCTTTGAGTCTCTGCGGCTCTCGCTCTGTCATTGCTGGGTCCATCTGCAGCCCTCGCACGCCCGGGACAGCTTGGCTGAGCTCCCCTCCTGGCTGGGGACCTGCGTCCTGAGGACCCTGCCGGCCGCTCGCTGCTCCCAGCCCCTGGAAGCCCTGTCTGGGTGGGGTCCGGCCCGAGCCCGGTCGCTCTCCTCCAGCTGGGCAATCAGCTGCGCCCGGTGAGCTCCCCATGCGCAAACCTCTGCTCAGCTGCACAATGTGCTTCCTACGGAGATGCTGGTACCGCATCTCCCGCCGTTCCCGCTAACGCCCCCCACTGCTCCCGCAGCACTGCCTGCCCGACGCGCTGCCCACGGGTGCCTCCAGCCCCCTCTGCTGCCACGTGTGACGGGCCCCGGGCACAGGGTCTGGAGCCACTCGGGGCGCAGTCGCCAGGACTCTAGTGCGTCAGTCTGCCGCCTCGGGGGGCTGCTCTGCCTGAACCCCCCTGTGGGTCTCGCTGGATGGGCCCCTGGGGAGCTCGTCCACCCCCCAGTGGGGCCAGGCACCCGCCTTGCAGGCAGAGGCGACTCCCAGCCCACAGGGAGGTCCGAGGGTTTATTAGTTTTCAGGATCCCAGCGTGGAGAGACTTTGTGAGCAGCTAATTAGCAGTTACAGCAGCGACCAGCTGGGGTGTCTCGGAGCTGCGCTCCCAGCCCTCCTCCCCCACCCGCATGGGGGCAGCCCTTCCCCCAGCCCCACTGGCCAGGTCTGGGTACCTGTGGGTGGGGAAGGCCCATCTGCTGGCATCATTAGGCTTCAGGGTTAACGCTCCCAGGGTTGAGTGACAGCTGCTCCCCTGCCCCCCACAGGCTATTTGGAACAGAGGGGACGGTTTGGGGCAGCCCCCGGAGGGAGGCATCAGCAAGTGGTTTTGCCCCTGCCAGTGGGGTCAGAGGTGGGGTGAAGGAGCCGCACACGGACACGAGACGGGAGCGTCCCCACGACCGGGGTTTTATTGAGGGGGCGACAGCGAGACACCCCCACTGGCTCCACTCAGTGCCCCACAGGCCCCGGGCAGGGCAGCTAGAGGGGCAGCAGCAACCCCTTCGCCAGGCCCTGCTGCCGGCACCGGGTCGGGAACTCGCGGCACCGCTGCTGTCTGTACCTGTGCTGCTGGCGCCCTCGGCCCCTGCCCTGGGGGTGACGCCCTGCGGGAGAGACGGGGGTGTTAGCAGGAGTGTCTTGTACCCCCATCTAGAGCCCAGCCCCCCTCAGTGCCAGACCCCATCCCTGCCCCCTTCCCCTCTGTGCCAGCCCCAATCCCTGCACCCGTCCCCACCCCCTTTTCTGCACCCCGCTACCAGCCCCAGTCCCTCCCTCAGTGCCAGCCCCAGTCCCTGCCCAGCCCCCATCCCAACCCCATCCTTGCCCCTGTGACCAGCCCCCAGCCCCTGTCCCCTCCCCCCATTCCCTGAGGCCAGTTTTCTGCCCCTGTCACTCCTAGCCCCGGATCCCTGGCTCCGCCCCCGGCCCTGCCCCCCGGACACTGGGAGCTGCTCTCACCCCTGCCCTGCCCGTGGGGGACGACGCCGTTGCAGGAGCACAGCCCATTGTGTCTGGCCCCGGCCCCGAGGTCTCCTCCAAGCTGGCGCCATGACCCCGACCAGCCTGAAATGACAGGAGACGTCACCGGGTGCGGGGGGTGTACGGCACCTCCCCCCCCTTCACCCCGGCTGGCCGGGACACTGACCTGGGCACTCGCAGACGCCTGCTCCGGTCCCCTGCCCGCGGGCTGGGCTCGGCTCCCCCTCCGTGCCGGGTCCCCCACCTGCACCCACAGGAGAAAGGAAGCTAAACACTACCAGCGCTGAGACGCGGCCCCTCTGGGCTGGGCACAGGGGCTGCTCACACAAGGATCCCTCGCCGGTGCTGAGATGCAGCTGGCTCTGGGGTGGGGCGCGGCCTGGAGGTTGGCTACACAGGGCCCCCCATCCCTTCTCACCTGGCACATGGGGCCAGCCGGCGGCCATGCCTACAGACAGCAGCAGCAGCAGGAAGAGACGCGGGAGTTGCTCCATTTGGGCAGCGCTGTCTGGGGGCTGCCGCAGCCTTTATACCCCAGCGGCTGCCGTCCCGGTGCCAGCCCGGTGCCCATTGGCTGCAGTTGGGCCCAGCGGGGGGCACCCATCGTCCTGTCACCCTGACGGCTCTGCCGGGAACCGAGCAGGAAGGATTAGTGCAGAGCGGTTACTGCTGGGCCGACGCCCAGAGCCTGCAGTGCCCCAGGGCTTCCCCATTCCAGAGCCGTCCCGCCAGCCGGGCACCCCCAGCGAGGGGGAATGACACCGAGAGCCGGGATAGAACCCAGGAGTCCTGGCCCCAGACCTGCCACTGCTCTAACCGCTAGACCCCCCAGGAGAGAACCCAGGAGTCCCAGGAGTCCCAGTTCCCCAGGAGCTGCGCTGGGGGACACAGGGCCAGCTCTGGGTTGAGGAGCGGACCCTGACCCCAGGAACCGGGGATCCCCCCCTCTGGATGAGGCAGGAGGGGCACAGCAGGATTCCCACATCCTTGGTGCTGCCACCCCCTTGTCCCTGGCTTTGCACCATGTGATTCTCAGCCTGTCCCCCTCCCTGAATGTGGGGAGGGGCCCACTCACTGGGCCTGATCCTGGTCCCGCTTGTCCTAGTCCAGTGCTGCTCCCCGGTCCCCAGTGGGGGGTGTGATTGAGATTGGGGGACGAATGGGGGTTATGGGGCAGGGATCTAGGGGGCAAGAGACTGACCCCCAACTCCCACCGGTGCCCCATGGAGCCGGTGCCCGTCGCTGGTGGGAAGCCAGGGGCTAGGATCAGTTTGTGTCTCGATTTCCAGGGGCGCGCGGGGCTGTTTGTATTTTCTCCCCCCCGGTAACTGGGGGCAGAGGGAGCCCTGCTGCTGGGGCTGACGGGGACCCTGGAGCTCTGGGGGGGCCAGGCTGCCCCATCCCTGACTCAGCCCATGGGGCCCGGGCCCGGGGCAGTGGCTGCAGAAGGAAGTTGAGTCTCTGCACCCGGCCCAGCCGCCTTTGGGGGGGCAAAGGGGGTGAAAGCTCTCGCATGTCCCTGTGCGGATTACGAGATGGTGCGAGGGTGGCTGGACTCCTTGTGCCGGCTGCCGGAGGGGGGAGGGCCCTGTCCCCGCTAGCCCCCCCGTGTGCCCGCAGAGGAGCTGGCCCTGCCCGAGGTGGGGTGCGCAGCCCCTGCCCGGGGGAGGTCATTGACCCTGTAGCTCTCGTCTGCGTGACCCCGGCACCGGCGCCCTCCACTGGCTGAGGCCGGGCAGCCCCTTGGCTGGGCGAGTGCCTGGCGCTGAGCCGGGATAACCGCCCCCTCCCCCGGCCAGCGTCGCCCGCAGTGACACCGGGCCTGGTCGTGCGACGCCTCCAGCCGGGTCAGCACCAGCACCAGCCGCCTCGCCTTCCTGCACCTGCTCTGTGAGTATCTCCGGCTGCGCCTCCGCCTCCCGGCTCCCTGCTCTGTCAGCCCCTCACCGGGGCCTCTGGGCTCCAGCCTCCTCCGGCCGGGTCTGCTTTCTTCTGTGTGACCCCGGCCATCTCTCCGCGCCGCCTGCCTGGGGGGAACCGCTCTGCGCCCTCTGCCCCTCGACTGCCCCCTTCTTATCTCTGCCCATCCATCGCCCCTGGGCCCTGCCTGGCTGGGAACCTGCCGAGAAACTGGGGCTTCATCTTCTTGTGCTGTGGGAGCCCGGACTCCTGGGTTCAATTCCCAGCTCTGCTGCTGGCTCCCTGGGTGCCCTGGGCTAGTCCCTGCCCCTCTCCTAGCCCGGTTCCCGGGGTAACGTGGAGACTGATCCTGCCTTCGGCTGTTTGGACTGGGAGCTGTTCAGGGCAGGGACCATCTCAGCGTGTCTGTGCAGCACCTGGCACGACGGGCCCGGCTCTGGTTGGGGTCTGTGCCATGCAATGGGGCAAATCCACCCTGGAGTAGGGCAGCTTGACCCCTGGGTCTAGTGTCTGCCCCAGGGCGGTTCCCAGGCCCAGGCCATGCACCCCAGCCGGGCACCCAACCCACGGGCACCTGGCTGGAGCTGACAGCCCCTCCCTGCCCCCAGATCCTCCAGCCCGATCCCTGGCCCCATAGCACGGAGCCCTGCAGCTGGGCCGGGGCTGGGAGGCTGGGAACACCTGTGTGAGCGAGGTCTGAGTGTCTGAGTGGCAGGCTCCCTGCTCTGCAGCTGAAAGGGGGGCAGGTATTTGCCTGGGCTTTGCGTGTGTACAGTGAAGTACTCAGCACATTGCATAAGCACAGGAGGTGCTGAGCATGCTGGGAAATGGTCAGTGTGTCTGGTGTTGTGTTACAGTCACTTTTGTGTTCACTGCAGGTGATGAAATGTCCTGCGACTGTATGAACCAATGGCAGCAGAGCTTTGTTCAGCCGGTGCTGAGCGAAAATTCACTGACACCCAGAGAAGCCCAAAAAGGGGGGGCGGATGTTTCCGCATTGCAAGGGGAGGGGGAGGGGTGAGAAGTCTCCTTCTGAGATTGTGCTGGGCCTGGCACCGGGCTACTCGCGGGCAGGGAGTGACGATCTCTTCCCACCCTTACATGGTAGAGCTGATGTGTTAATTCTGTCTCAGCCGAAGGTTTTCCCATGAGCTGAAATTCACGAAGAGCTGAATCACTAGAGAGCTGGGAGACCTGGACCGACAACCAGCAGGAGGGGCCAGCAGTGGGCAGCCCCTGCAGATGGTGGGGTCGCTCAGTGCCAGCAGACGCCAGGATCCCTTAGCATCAGTAGACAGAGGGGGGCCAGCAGACGGCGGGAACCAGCAGCGGGGACTCAGTGAGCCTGGAGATGGCAGGAGGCAGCAGCGGAGGAGGCCTGGTCAAGCCTGCGTCTGGCAGGAGCCTGCAGAGAGGGACTGGCTGAGCCCCGACCGAGAGGTGGCCATTGGCACTAGGAGGGTCAGTGCAGGGGAAGCACTCAGGGGGAGGCGCAGGACACGCCCGTGCTCTGGGATGGGTTTGGCTCATTGAGTTCCTGAATTCTGTCTGCGCTGCTTCCCAAAGCAGGGCTGTGTTACTGCCCGTCTGCTGTTACAAGGTTTGCTGTCTACACAGTCACGGACTCTGTGCGTACGAGAGGGGCAGTATTGCCCTTTGGGGCGCCCAGGGGACAGTGTGAGATTTCCCGGGTGACTGGGTAGGGGCTCGAGCCAGTTCGGTGGGTATCATTGACAGGGACCCCTAGATCTAGAACCCAGCCCTGGCTGCTGCCGGCTCGGCCTGGCAGAGGGTGAGATTTCTGGGGGCTCGTCCGGGATCCCTGGTCAGTGCCCCTCGCAAGCACATCTTGAGTGATCCATGAAGTTGGGAGAACCGTGCTGTATAACTGGAGAAATCACAGTGGTACGATGGTTCGAACCCGGGTTGGAGCACACCACTGACGTGCTGCAGCAGTGGGCAGCACCGGCGCAGAGCAGCGAAGATGTCTATTGCAGAGCTGCAGGAGCCCAGCATTAGACGTGATTCGCACCCTGGAACTCACTATCCTGCAGCCAGTGGGAAGGACTGTCCAGAGGCTCCAAATCACACCTACGGTTAAAAGGACGACTGGAAAATCCCCCCAGTTTGTCCCAGCTGATGAAAGAGATCAGGGAGGAGGAAGAAAGACTGGCCGCCAGTGAGCTGTGGGAAGCCCACCCAGCTGAACCAGACAGCACGGCACCCTGCGGACAGCCGGTGTGCGGATGTTTGGCAGCAGAGAGGAACTCGCCCAGCAATGCAGGTCCTGACAGAGGAGTTAGCTGAGTGACGTAGTACCAGAGACCGAGCTAAGACTGTCAGGCCCAGGAAGCCCCTGGCTGTGGGAAAGGAGAAGTCAGCAGTCAGAGCTGCCGTCCCACCCGAGCGGAGGAAGAAGGGATCATCCTTCTGCTCCCGGTGTGGCCAGGATGGACACATTGCAGCCAAGTGTCGTAATGAAGAAAATCCCTCCTTGGTGTATGGAAAACTGATGGACCATTGAGGGGTTCAAGGAACTTCCAGAGGAGCTTGGAAGGGGGCACCCAGGCCCATGGGATTTGAAGACACCTCTGGAAATGAGTGTCCAGCTGGGATCACCCCAGGGTTGATTGGACCTGGAGCAGAGGGCACGGTGAGGATCGAAGGGACCGAATGCAGGGCAGTGCTTGACACGGGGTCCCACGTGACTGTTACATTTCAGTCATTCTACCAGCGGAGACTGGCACTCCTGCCTGTACAGCACCTGACACGGCTTGGCCTGTGTGGTCTTAGCATGGGTGAATACCCTTGCCAAGGGCATGTCCCAGTGCAGCGGGAATTCCCAGAGGAGGAGTGGGGGGGGTAGGCGTCACCCTGGGGTGGGGAGCAGCTGGGTCCTCGGTGCCTGGCTAGACCCACCCTGGGGCCAGGCTGTGACAGAGAGAGGCCCCCAGTGAGACACACTATGGGGGGTGGCACTGCCAGCCCACAGCGTCTCTAAGCCCCCCTCGGATCACCCCAGGGAACCGTCTCCTCCATGTCCTGTGCCCCCCACCCTGGTACCCGGGAGTTGTGAGCCCCTCCCTCTGTGAGCCCCGGTATCGCCTCCCCAGCGGGCCCAGGCCCGGGAAACTCTGGAGATTTGGTCTCCCCGTTGATAGGAAAGTCCCTGGAGAAGCAGGCGAGGGGTTAATGGGTAACTTCCTGGGGGAAGCAGGAGCTCAGGGCAGCTGCTGCCTCCTGGGCGGAGAATTTCTGCCCCCGGCAGTGCCTCTGGTGGGTGGAGGGGCCTGCAGGGCAGGGCAGCGGGAGACTTATAACCCCTAGAACAGCTCCTGCGGCCGCTCTTTGCACCCTGCGTGTGCCTGTTCCCCTGAGCCCGTCTGCTAATCACCCCTCCCTGCACATGCCATTTGCCAGGAACCTGCGGACAAAGCGGATCTGGTTTGGAGGTAACAGGCAGGCTGTGACCGGTCAGTAAATCATTAACAGACTCTGCCTTTGAGCCGGCAGGGGCCATTCCACCGGCTAGTCTGGCTTCCTGCACAGGCCAGGCCAGAGACTTCCCAGTTACCCCGGGGCCGACCCCGGAACTTGCACTGGGGGAAGCATCTTCCAGAGAGGCCCCAGCCTGGATACGCGCTGGAGAGTCCAGCCCAGCCCTCGGGAGCTCAGCCCAGTGGCCAGTGGCCCTCGCTGGGCCCAGTCTGGGCCTTTCCCAGCTGGGCCGTGTCTGCCTTCGACGTCCAGCCGTCCCGTGTCCGGCCTTTGTGCGCTAGACGGGAGCTCTCCCACACCTGGTGCGTTCTCCGCACGCAGGCGCTGCTGCGCTGTTCTCAGCCACCCCCCGGCTCTGACACGCCGCACACGTCCAGCTCTGCCGGTCACTCCGGCAAGGCATTTCCTGCAGCCCTTCTGTGGCCCTTCTCTGCCCCCGGATTTAATACCCAGGAATCAGTCGTCACAGAGAGTCCCACAGCTCAGCCGGGGCTTCTCAGCACCTGCCCCAGCTTCTAGCGATGGGCCTGGAACATCCTCACACCCTCTCCTGTGTCTGATCCGCTTAGCCATTGACCCCGGATCTTCCTGCAGAGCGGAGCTGGGCTGTGCACACCGGTCCCTTTGTGGCTGGGTCCTGCAGGAGGCCGGGTCCCCGCACCCCAGGGCGGCCCTGTCCTCTGACACCAGCTCTGGCTATTTGGTGCCGGATGCGTGGGGCTCTCCCTGCCCTGTCGAGGTGCGTGACCGGCTCGTGTTTGCTCCACACGGGCCTGACCCCCGTGATCAGCCCGGAACCAGTGTCCCGTGTCACGGACGCTGACCGAGCCGCACGGGGCGCATGGTGTCACGGTGGGATGCAGACCCAGGCAGAGGAGTTGTCGTCCGCGCTCCTGCTCCTCCGTCCCTGTGACCCGCTCGGGCGCGTAGACCTGCAGAGCCCACAACGGCTCACGCACAGCGACTGCGGCGCCAGCCTGGAGAGCCTGGGGCTGGGTGAGCAGCCGGGCACCGCGACCCACGCCCGCCTCTGTCTTGGCATGTGCAGCACTGTGGCTCCGTCAGTCTGTCCAGCTGGTGTCCCAGCTGCCCCGCGTCTGTCCTGTCTCCAGCCGGGCTCCTGCCTGCCTGGGACGTCCCCTGTCACCCCTGCCCCGACCCAAGGCTCAGCGTCGTTCCTGCCCCCTGGGTGCCCCCAGTCCCTGCAGCCGGGGCTCTGGGGCTGGGCTGGATTCTCCGCTCAGGCTCTGTTCTCCGGGGGACGCTTCCGTCTGTCTCCAGTCTGGACCCAGCGCTGCTCTGCCGCCTGCCACTCCGGTACCTGCCCCCCAGTCCTTGCTGCCCTCTGCAGCCGGGTCTGGGGCTCCAGCCCTGGGTTCGTTGCCGCGTCTCTCTTGAAGCCGGATCTGAGGCCGGGCTGGTACTGGGTGAGGAATGATCTCGTCGCTCTGCACGGCAGAGCCTGTGCCTTGGCACCCAGCACCCGTCTGCCACCCGCCAGCTCTGGGCGTCTCTGTCCTGCCCCCCTTCATGCTCGACCCCCAGGGGACGTCGCCTGCGTCCCACATCTGGAGCCAACACCCCCGTCACTCACTGCATCGATATCGCCCCCCACGCAGGGTGTGCCCGGCTCTGCTTGGCTCTGCCCAGCACCTGCTCTGCCCTTCTGGGCAGTCCTGGATTCACCCCAGGGCGTCTGTGCCTCGTGGCGCGTTCCCGCGTGTGCCAGCGCAGCACCAGCCTGTCGCCTGCCACTCACTGCGCCAGCCGCTGCCATCAGCGCATCCTGCGCCCTGCCCTCCCCGCCTGCGCCCCGCCTGCTCTCTCAGTGCCGCGTCAGCTCCCCTTTAGCCCCCTGGGCTCTGTTCTCCATAGTCCGTTCCCGCGTGTCCTGAATCCGGATCATCCGTCACTCCAGACCTGTTCCCCAGCACAGTCCACGCTGCCGGCTCCCCACCTGCGCCCAGCGCCAGGTCATTCGTGGTCCGTCCTGCCTCCCCTCGGCTCCCTGTCTGTGCCCAGCGCTGAGATAGGACGTCAGCCTGGCGCCCGCCTCTCCCCCACCCTGTCCCCTCGGCACAGCCCGTGCTCCCTGCTCTCTGCCTGGCTCTGCCCCACGGCCTGTCCCTTGGGCTCTGGGTCCATCCCGGCTTCACCCCACGGCCCCTGTGTCCATGGGACGCTCCCCTGCCCGCAGCAGGACGGGGTCAGCCTGGTGCTCACTGCCCATTGGGGGCCAGGCTGGCACTCCCGGGGCAGGAGCGAGTTACCCCATCCCGGGACATGCGCCCCTTGGCTGCCCCCCGCCCCTCGGATAACTGCCCCCCCTTTCTGTCCTGCAGGGGGGGGATCTGGGGTCACCATCACCCCCCACCTTGATCCCCATCGAGCCCCAAGCCGTGACCCTGAGCTGCGAGGCCGGGGGCAGCCCGGTTCCCTACAGCTGGCTGCAGGGCAGTGAGAGGCCGGAGGCCGCGTCTCTCTGAGCTGTGACAGCCAGACCCTGACGCTGGGTCCTGGCAGCAGGAACCACTCGGGCAGTTACACCTGCCAGGCACCAACGCCATCGATTGTCAGGACTCACCATCCCGCTGGCCGTGCGCTGGGAGACCCCGGGGGTGGCCCAGGGGCCTTCCCAACGTCCCGGGGTTGCTCTGGCCAGTGGGTCAGAGATCGCGGGGCCCAGGGGGCAGGAGATGGAACATCTGTGAGATGCAGAGACAGACAGATGTGGAGCCCAGGTCTGTGGGAGCAGAGGGGTTTGACCCTGCACCCAACGTGGAACAAGATCCTGGGAGCTGCAGCGAGGCAGAGCCAGCCTGGGGGTACGGGGCCGCGTCTCTGCAGGGCAGGGGGTCCCCAGGGAGCAGCTGGAGGGAGGAGGAATCTCCATCACTCAGGGACTTTGGATCCACCTGTCTCCAAACCACCCTCTCCACCCCAATCCCCCCCTCCTCTGGGCTGGATGAAGTGGGGGATCCACCCAGGGCTACCCCGTGGCTCAGACTGGCCCGTGCCCGGGTTGCCCAGCAGCTGCTGGATCGAGGCCCCTTGGCTCTGAGTTCTCTGCAGACAGAACAGCCCCTCCCCCACCCATCCCAACCTGAGACTCCCCTGGGTTTGCTTCAGGGGGGCCCGACACCCCCATGATCACGCCCAGCCCGAAGGTTTACACTGAGGGCTCCAGCCGCCGCCTGTCCTGCCCACATGACGCCAGCCCGGCTGCACTGTCCATCTGGCTTTTCAGTGAGGCCGTGCTGCCTCTGGCTCCGAGCTCCTGGTCTCCAATTTCTGCGTGAGCCAGTCTGGGACAGATGTTCAGCCGTCACCCTCTGCCCCCAGCATGAGAAACACCAGCCTGGAGATCGAGGAGCTGGGTGAGTAGCTGGGTACCGCGCCCCACGCCCGCCTCTGTCTCGGGCACACAGAGCGCCAGGGGCTCCGTCGATTGTCTGTACAGCCAGCACCCTGGTCTGTCCTGTCTGCAGCCGGGCTCCCTGTCTGCGTGGGACATCCCCTTTCACCTGTCACTCTGTGTCCTGGGCTCTCCCTGTCTCTGCATCTAGGTCTGGGGTCTTCAGGTCTGCTCTGGATTCACCCCTCGGGCTCTGTTCCCCAGGGAATGATCTCATCTATCTCCAATCTGGATCAGACGCTGCATCGCCTGTCACTGCCTCCACTGATCCCTTCCCTGCCCGGGGCAGGCTTCCCTGCTACTTCACTGTCTGCAGCCACATCCCTCCGCGCTTGGGGCCTGTCCAGCTTCCTGATCATCTCCTGTCACTCACTGACCGACCCAGCGGCTCACAGACCTGGGAACTGGATCCAAACGAGCAGGAGACTGGCATTTAAATCAGCCTTTAAATCCAGCCCCTGGTCGGGGCCGTAGCTTCACTGTCTGGACCCAGGGTCTTGAGCTGCGATTTCCACCTTTTCACCCCAGTCACGTGGGCCAGAAACTTGTTCGTTATTCAATGCAAGTGAAGATTCTAGCTGGCAACCGGTCACAAGTGGAGTTCCCCAGGGGTCTGTCCTGGGGCCGGTTTTGTTCAACATCTTTATTAATGATCTGGAGGATGGGGCAGATTGCACCCT
Organism: Emydura macquarii macquarii; assembly: GCF_026122565.2. Taxonomy (NCBI): domain Eukaryota; kingdom Metazoa; phylum Chordata; order Testudines; family Chelidae; genus Emydura; species Emydura macquarii. Next base: position 74,206 of record NW_027130200.1, on the reverse strand, counting down.
CAGCAAGTTTGCGGACGACACTAAGCTGGGGGGAGTGGTAGATACCCTGGAGGGTAGGGATAGGATACAGAGTGACCTAAACAAACTGGAGGATTGGGCCAAAAGAAATCTAATGAGGTTCAACAAGGACAAGTGCAGAGTCCTCCACTTAGGAAGGAAGAATCCCATGCACAGCTATAGACTGGGGACCGACGAGCTGGGCAGCAGCTCTGCAGAAAAGGACCTGGGGGTAACGGTGGATAAAAAGCTGGATATGAGTCAGCAGTGTGCCCTGGTTGTCAAGAAGGCTAATGGAATATTGGGCTGCATTAGGAGGGGCATTGCCAGCAGGTCACGGGAAGTGATTATTCCCCTCTATTCGGCATTGGTGAGGCCGCATTTAGAATACTGTGTCCAGTTTTGGGCCCCCCACTACAAAAAAGATGTGGACAATTTGGAGAGAGTGCAGCGGAGGGCAACCAAAATGATTAGGGGGCTGGAGCACAGGACTTATGAGGAGAGGCTGAGGGAACTGGGCTTGTTTAGTCTGCAAAAGAGAAGAGTGAGGGGGGATTTGATAGCAGCCTTTAACTACCTAAAAGGGGGTTCCAGGGAGGATGGGGCTAGGCTGTTCTCGGTGGTGGCAGATGACAGAACAAGGAGCAACGGTCTCAAGTTGCAGGGGGAGGTCTAGGTTGGACATTAGGAAAAAGTTTTTTACTAGGAGGGTGGTGAAGCATTGGAATGGGTTACCTAGGGAGGTGGTGGAATCTCCGTCCTTACAGATTTTTAAGCTGAGGCTTGACAAGGCCCTGGTTGGGATGATATAGCTGAGGTTAGTCCTGCTTCGAGCAGGGGGTTGGACTAGATGACCTCCTGAGGTCCCTTCCAACTCTATGATTCTATGATTCTATGATTCTCCTGAAACTCACAGGACTCCAGGAGCAGATGATTTAAAAGAGGTCACCCAGCATGGTAGGAGTGCGCCGACGCCTCCCATCTGCGACCCCTCGATCCTTGTCTGCGATGCTCTGTGGTGTAAATGGCCAAAGGCCCCTGCCCACAATCCTGCGGGATGTTGGCCCTGATCCCAGGCAGACGGAGGGGCAGGACACTCTGTTCCCTGCACAGAAATACTGCCCAGCCCACGGTGACACCCCACCAAACACTGGTACCTGAGAACGGGACCTTCACCCGCACGTGTAGCAGCTCCCCCAGCACCGACACCTGCTCTGGCTCCGGGACGGGTCAGAACTTGTGTCCAGTGACTGGAGCTGTCCCCCGGGAACCGGCCCTCACGGTTCTGGGTGTCACCCGGGGTGTCAGGAACCTCGTCAGCACCGAGCGCAGTGAGCCCAGCACCGTGGGAGTCCCCCAGCCGTGCTGCCCCCGGCCCTGCCAGCCTGGCCCGTCCTCGAGATGCAGCCATGTCTAGGGTGGGGCACAGCACCTGTTTTACCCTTGCTGGCACCCTCTCTACCCCTAATCCCGTCCCTCTCTGTGTGGATGGGCCTGACTCCACCAGCACAGACCCTCCAGGACCCATCGCCCTGCCCCTCGGGTCCCCTCTGACCCTGTCATGTGTCACCGACTCTGTCCCAGCCCCGGGAGCAGCTGGACCTTTAACCCCACAGCCTGGGACCAGCTGGGCACATGTGAGTGCCAGGCTCACGCCCTGTCACCAGCCTCACTGCCAGTGCGAAGACTGAGGAGCTGGGTGAGCAGCCGGGCACGCGCCCCACGCCTGCCCCCATCTCAGGCACTCGTCACTGGGGCTCCGTGTCTGTCTGTCTGGCCGGCGCCCAGGCTGCTCTGGATTTCTCCTGTCTCCAGCCGGGCTCCCTGTCTGCGTGGGACGTCCCCTGTCGCCATCACTCCGTGCACCCAGCCCGCGGGTCGGCGCCGTTCCTGGGCCCTGGTCTCTCCCCGTCTCTGCAACCAGGGGCTTTCGGGTCTGTTCTGGATTCACCCCTCAGGCTCTGTTCTCCAGGGGACGCCCCCACCTGTCTCCAGTCCGGGCAGACACCGGCTGTCCCCTGCCACTGCCTGCACCAATTCCGCTCCCTGTGCCAGGGGCTCTGCTATTTCACTGTCTGCACCACATCCCTCCGCGCTCGGGGCCTGCCCAGCTTCCTGACTGTCTCCTGTCACTCACTGACCCACCCAGCAGCAGCACAGCCCCAGACCTCGGAACCGAACCAACCCAGCATCAGATCTGCTGTAAATCACACGAGTCACACCGAGCTCCTGGCCGGGCCGTGTCTTCGCTGTCTGGACCCAGCGTCTTGGCTGGATGCAATTTCCCCCGTTTCCCCCATGTCAGCGTCCTCCATTCCCAGGCCAGGTGCTCTGTGCTCCCCTGTGCCCCCGGCCAGGGTCCCGCACTGCCTTGCTCATGTCAGCTGAGCGCTGGGGGTTCCCAGTGTTTGTATCCACAGCCCCCCCCCCGTGCAGTGGGATCCTGGCCCCTGCGGCTGTGGGCAGGGATGGGTCGGGGTCAGGGCGGTCCCCGGGCGAGAGCTGCATGGGCAGGCGTAGCCCACGTCAGCGCTGCAGGACTCGTGCTGCAAATGGGCGCCTGCCGCGTGCCCAGGCAGCCGGAGGTGCCGTGTCTCTGCCGGGTACCAGGGACTTTGTCCTGTTGCTGCACCCGCGGCCGGGCAGCCCTGCGGGGGAGGGGAGCTGTGTCTGCCCAGCTGCTTCCTCCTTCGCTCTCTTCCTCGTGCTGATATTTGCCGTTTTGTTCCTTGGGCGAGTATGTGCAGCTCAGCTCTGCCCTGGCATCGCAGCCGCCCCACCCCCGGCACCGCCAGCTCCCAGCTGGGGAGGGTGTCATGGAGCCACCGGCCCTGTGCTGCGCCCCCAGCTCCGGGACAGCCCCTCGGGGACCCTTCGACGTGCCAGACCCCAGGGGTCCCCTTGTCCCGCTGTCTGGCCCGGCTCACAGCTGTGAGTGCCAGTCTCAGGTCAGACTGTCAGAAAACAGGGCACAGGACGCGCTGCTGGTTTGGTCTGTCACTAGATTTCACCCGGCCAGGAACCGATGCGACGCCTGGATCACTGCGCCCGGCTTACGGAGGAGCCGCAGAAACGCCCCTCGGCTCTGCAGCCAGTCTCAGTAACACACGGTACAGGGCAGCCAGCGTTTGTCAGGCCCAGCTGCTAGTTTCCTATGAGTCTCCCAGGGTTGCCCAAAATGGTTGTGGGGCCTCTGTCCTTTCGCTCAGAATCCCCCGGTCAGAATCCATCCGTGCAGAGACGCAGGGTCATTCCCTCCAACCCAGGTGTGTAGATCTGGTTCCCAGCAGAGGAGCTGACAGGCAGCGTCACCCCTGGGCTGGGCTGAGTAGCCAACGCAGACAGGCTGGGAATTTCCTTTGTGGCTTCCCGGCCCTTGCTTTGAAGTTCCCCTGCTGCTCCCTCCACAGCTCTGAGGGCCAGTCCCGGGTGATGGGCAAAGGTCCTGTAAATACACGTGAGAGTCACAAACATCCTGCACTGGGGCTCAGGCACGTTTACACACCCATCAGTTCACACCTGGACGCTCACACACCTGTCGAGCTGGGGCCGGTTCAGCACAGGGTGTACCTAACGCAGACCAGCGAGTTACAGACCAAGGCAGATAATCCACACAGACGAGTGTGTGGTGTGAACGCCCCATGAGCTGTGCCGCTCCTTCCACCCTCACACCCAGTGACTTGCCTGCGGCTCTAGCCCGAGCTGCTGCGTCTGCTTAGCCAGCATCACACCCTTGTCCCCGCCTCCGAGACAGAGCCACTGGGCTCCTGTTACCAGATTTGCCCGTCACCTGGTGGTATGCTCATTTATTAGGGTTACCTTCCTGGAAGAGGGGTGTGTGATTCTAGGGGTGTGATTCTATTAATGTGCTGCTTGTGTTATTTGTGTGTTCATTTGGCTACAAGTCCCCTCCCAATGGAGCTCTCCTGCAGGCCCTAAGGTTTTCAGAGCTGGGTTCCTCTAGTCCCAGATTCAAATAAACCCCGCACAGATACACACACACATTCCAGATTAACCGAGTGCGTCTGAGCGGTCCGGGCTATCAGCACCGTCAGCCAACCCCTTATGTGTCCCTGCACTCAGCAGGCTGGTGACACAGCACCTTCAGCAGCCACCCTTATATGCCCCTTTGCACCACACCAGAACAGAGCGCACTTCTGAGCAGGCTGGGTCCAAACAGCACTTTCAGCTGCCCCTGGACTCCATAGGCTCGGCAGAGCAGCACTTTCCAGCAGTAACCCCCTTGATGAGCAAACCCCATAGGATTTCTGGGCACTGCAGGGATCTTTGGCTTAGATAAAAGAAGCGTTGCTGCAGAGCAAGACAGGAAGTTGAGAGAGAGAGAAAGAGGCACCCAGCGTGATTATAACAGTCAGTTTATTGCCAGGTGTATAAAACTATGGTACTAACAGTGATACCAGACAAGGAGAGAAACACAATCACACACTTACAATACTGCACAGTTACAGGTAGGTATTGGAGAAGCTAGCCCAGGTTTGATTACAAAAGTAGAAAGTTACACCTGGACTGAGAGAGAGAGAGTTGGGGGAAGATGGGGGGGTCTCACCACTCCGTGCTGCTCAGAGGTTCCCAGCAGACAAGCTGTTTGGCTGAGGGTCCGGAGCGCTTGAGACAGGCAGAGCCTCCAACACCATCAGTCAGGAAAAGGGAAAGTCCCAGGGGAGCTGACATTGCTTTTGTATCCAGGCATCAGAACAGGAGTTTGAACTTGGGCAGGGGTTTTTGTAGACACCAGGTTTGTTTATGGGTAGACAATGACTCCAGGGAGTATCCCAGAGGGTTTTCTTTGTGCTGGACAATAGGAGCTGATCACTCCTGGCTCTGGGCCGTGTTCGTGGAGGGAGCTCACAATGCAGCCAGGCAGAGTCAGTGTCCGGAGATCAATAACTGGAATGGGCTGATAACCGCGGAGCTGGGTGTGTGCAGGGGTGGGTTCATTTACATCAGGAGCAGAGATCTCCCAGCATGCCGTGCGTCCCTGCTTTGCCAGTCCCAGAGTTCAGTGCGGTCCCTGCTTTGGAATTTGGGTCTCCATTGGCTAGGCTAATTCTTGTCCCAGCTTCCATGGAGATGCGGGGACTGTTCTCCATTCGATCTGCTAATCGAGCTGCCTCCTTTTTACAGCTTCCATGTAGCTGAGGCTGGGGGAGATGTGTCACCCTTGTTGGGAGGGTTTAGGTGTGTCTGCTGCTGCTGATTCATACTGAGATGCCTTTGGTTTCTGGTTCAAGCAGGGACTTGGGGGTTATTCAGGTAAGCCAGAGAGTCGGGGTTTTGCACCCTGGTTCCCCCAGAACACAGAGCTGCCAGGTAACAGACCCCCCGTTGATGGGGTGCTAGCGTCGAGCAAGGATCCCCATCACATTCTTACTCCGTGGTACCAGGTCTGATCTTCAATCCATCGCAGCCACCGCATCAGTCGCTGGATCCAGCAAACCAGCAGAATCAGCCCAATTGCTAATATAATTTGGAAACCAGTGATCACCACAATGGGTGAAGCAGGATATTCAAAGTACCTGCTGCACTGGGGCTCCATCCAAGCAAAGACTCCCACCAGGCGTGATGGCCTGTGTTTTAACTGTGTCTGCCAGCCTGGAGATCTCCTGGTCGTGGTGCTGAATTTCGAGTTTGCCATTCTCCCCCAAGGTGTTGAGACTTTGCAGCGCAGCTTGTGAAGAGGGATGAGTTAATAGTCTCTTAATGGCAGGGAGACCCATTCCCAGTGAGATGGGGGAACCTCCTTGTGTAGCTCTGGGTAGGCATTTAAATGTTGTACAGTCCATGCAGACACAGTAAATGGAATATCACAACTAACAATGGTGGTTACCTTACAGAAACAGCAATTAACATCAGGCACCATGGGGTGAATCCAATGTCCATTGATCAATACAACATCACATCTTGTTCTCACACACACACACGCTTTACAGTATAGACAATAACAGATTCTCTCTCCAGGATAACATCAAAGGAACAGTGGGACTTATTCCCAGGCTGGGGGAAGAAGCATTCATCATGTTCCTCCCATGCTTGGTCTTCACAGATGTACCCCAAACCTTCTTTTCTCCTACACCCTTTTACACTCAACTGTGTTCCACACCTGATCTTTCTGCCAGGCCCAAGTGTTCTGGTCTCTGGAGTACGTTACTGAGTTCTCATCAATCTGTAATCCCAGTGGGACCACGGGGTGGATCACTCTAATTTCCTTGCCTGCCACAGTTGTCAGGAATAACTCAGGCTCTGCTGCTGGTGATTGTACGAAGCATTTACTAATCTCCACCAGGGCTGGAGGGCTAATTCTTCCTTCGTTACCTGGGGCCGAATCAAGTGGATTGCTTCCATGGGAATCTGTCCCGCTGTGGCCTGCCGAATCATTCCCAGGGTTACGTTCTGGGTGAGAGCCTGAGCTTGCTCACACGCTGAAGCCAATGAAACATTATTTTGGAGGGACTGTTCCCCAGACATCATTAACCCTTCATCTCTTCCTGTGAGTCCTTCCCCCCCAGGAAACACTTTACTCATTAACTGCTGGTCCTCACTTAACTGTCTGTAGGCCGGTGGTCCTGTCCGGCCTAGTTGTCACAGCCATTCCTCGGGCCCAGGTTCCAAGGAAGGCCACTGCACCTTCCTCCAAGGGGAATCTGTTAGCGTCTCTGCATGGGTCTTCGCCCCAGCCCTCAGGCAGGGCGGGCCGACAAGTAGCCAATCGAGGCAGGCGAGCAGGTAGTCTAGGGGTCTCCAGCCCTCCGGCGAGGCAGGCAGTGAGTTCACTGTCTGTACCGGCAGGGGAGAGCGCGTTCTCCCGGGCTGGCTGGGATCAGATCTGGGTAGAGAACCCAGGAGTCCTGACTCTCCCGGGGGCTGTTACTCACAGAGGAAATAGAGCACGATCCTGACCAGCACCACCCCCGCCACTGACCCGCTGATGGTCCCAGCAGAGAGACCTGGGTTGGCACCAATTCGAGGGGCGTCTGGGGGAGCGATGCGGGGGAGGGGCAGGGGGTGTCAGACGGTTCAGCCACAATCATCCCCCCTGCAGCCTGGGCTCCCTAGCACCACACGGGGCCATCAAAGGGAGAGCGCCCCACTGAACCCCACCCACCGCCCCACAGCTCAGGCCACTAGCAGCATTCCGGCATGTTAGGGCCAGCACTGGGATCCCTGTATAAACAGCCACCACCCCAGAAGCAGCTGCATCTCCGCGGCTGGGCGATGCCGGCAGGGCCGGGGCAGCACAGCTGGGGGACGAGGCTACGGTTACTCACAGCCACTGTCACGGTGCTGGGCTCGCTGCGGCCGGTGCTGACGGGGTCCCTGACCTCGCACTGGTAGGTGCCGGCGTTGCCCCAGGTGACACCCCACACCGGGAGGGGCCGGTTCCCAGGGGCAGCACGAGCCGCTCACTGGCTGCGGGATACGCCCCGTCCCGGACCAGAGCAGGGTGTTGGACATGGGGAATCTGCGAAGGTCCCGTTCTCAGGAACCAGGGTCTGGCTGGCGGCACCGAGGCCTGGGCAGCATCTCTGGGGGACCAGACAGATCTAGCCCAGCCCCCAGGGGAACCTTCATCCCAGTGGGTGCCTGGCCCCAGATGCAGACCCAGGGCCCTGGAGCAGCAGTAGAGAGCTGTTACCCAGCCAGACACAGCGGCCTTCTGGGTTCAGCCCTGGCTCTGGGGCGGGGGCAGGGTGATCTGTGGGGTGGGCTGTGCATGGGCCTGAGGCTCAGCCTGGTGCAGATAATCAATGCCGATGGCCACAGCCGGGCGGGGGGTCACTTGCCATCGATGTCCAGGCCCACATGGGATGGGGTGAGGCCAGGTCCCAGCTGCAGGGGCAGGCTGTGGGGAAAGCAGAGTCTCGGTTTGGCAGTGAGAGGCCAGGGCGTGCGGGTCAGTCGGGGCCTGGGGGGACACGACCAACAAGCACCTGGCCGGGGAGACCAGACACCCGGCTAGACCTGGTCGGAGAGCGCAGGGCACGGGGCAGAGCTGGGCTGGTCCAGGCCCGGTCTTCCAGAGCTCGGCTCTTGACTGTGGGGGACCTGCCCAGCCCCTGGGAACGGGACCCCCAGGCTGGGTCTGCGCCAGGGACATGTGATGGCAACAGCATCGTCCGAAACCCCTTCCCCACAGGACACCAGCCGGGGCTGTGACATGTCCGCATGTGCCTTGTCTGTGTGTGTGTGGCTGTGTGTGTTTGTGTGTGTGTATGTGCGTTGTCTGTGTGTGCAGCGTATCGCTGTGCACGTGTGTGTCTAGTGTCTCTGTGCCGGGTCGGGGTGTGGGTCTCTGGCACCCCAGGCCTGGCTGCTCCCCGCCCCCAATGTCTCCCCTGCCAAGAGAATCCCACACCCGGAGCCGCCCACCTGGCGGGGTTTGCCCCATTGCAGGTCTCTGCAGTGGGACCCGCCTGGATCCGAACGGGGGGTCTTTGCTGGGACCCAGAGCCACAGGCAGGGCAGCCCCACGGGGCCTCCCGGCTCCCCCCCCTCCAACTGCACCCACCCACGTCCCCTTCGGCTGCTAGGGAGAGGGAGGAATGGCCAGGGGAGGAGGGGAAGCAGATTCTGCCCTTCCCCTTGGTTTGGGGTAGGGGGTCGCCCAACCCCCGGGCTGGTTCTCCCTGGACTATAAAATGGATAGAGAACTGGCTAGAGCATAGGGCTCAACGAGTAGTGATCAATGGCTCCATGTCTAGCTGGCAACCGGTCACAAGCAGAGTTCCCCAGGGGTCGGTCCTGGGGCTGGTTTTGTTCAACATCTTCATTAATGATCTGGAGGATGGGGTAGATTGCACCCTCAGCAAGTTTGCGGATGACACTAAGCTGGGGGGAGTGGTAGATACCCTGGAGGGTAGGGATAGGATACAGAGTGACCTAGACAAACTGGAGGATTGGGCCAAAGGAAATCTAATGAGGTTCAGCAAAGAAAAGTGCAGAGTCCTCCACTTAGGAAGGAAGAATCCCATGCACAGCTATAGACAGGGGACCGACGAGCTGGGCAGCAGCTCTGCAGAAAAGGACCTGGGGGTTACAGTGGATGAGAAGCTGGATATGAGTCAGCAGTGTGCCCTGGTTGTCAAGAAGGCTAATGGCATATTGGGCTGCATTAGGAGGGGCATTGCCAGCAGGTCACGGGAAGTGATTATTCCCCTCTATTCGGCATTGGTGAGGCCATGTTTGGAGTATTGTGTCCAGTTTTGGGCCCCCCACTACAAAAAGGATGTGGACAAATTGGAAAGCATCCAGCGGAGGGCAACAAAAATGATGAGGGGGCTGGAGCACAGGACTTATGAGGAGAGGCTGAGGGAACTGGGCTTGTTTAGTCTGCAAAAGAGAAGAGTGAGGGGGGATTTGATAGCAGCCTTTAACTACCTGAAAGGGGGTTCCAGGGAGGATGGGGCTAGGCTGTTCTCGGTGATGGCAGATGACAGAACAAGGAGCAACGGTCTCAAGTTGCAGGGCGTGAGGTCTAGGTTGGACATTAGGAAAAAGTTTTTCCCTAGGAGGGTGGTGAAGCACTAGAATGGGTTACCTAGGGAGGTGGTGGAATCTCCATCCTTAGAGGTTTTTAAGCTGAGGCTTGACAAAGCCCTGGCTGGGATGATATAGCTGAGGTTAGTCCTGCTTTGAGCAGGGGCTTGGACTAGGCACCTCCTGAGGTCCCTTCCAACTGTAATATTCTATGATTCTATGGTAATTTGGGGGGGTCACTGTGAGGAGCAGGGGAGGCTGGTTCTGTGTGTCCCTCCCCAGCACAAACAGCTGAGACCCCAGGCAGGAGGGGGTGGCTCGGAGGGAGGTTTATGGCCCCTGGTTCCACCCCCCTTGGCCTGGTGAGCCCCCAAGTGGGGCAGGGAGCTGGGGCTGAAGGTAGCTGGGCAGCCACCAGGGGGAGCCAGAAACCGAATGGGACGGTTCTGCCCCGGACTGAGCCCCCCGCCCCGCCCCTCTGGTGCCCCTCACCCCCGACCCACAGCCCCTGCTAGCCCAGCCCTGGGATCCCCCCACATCACCCCCAACGCACACACCCGGGGGTGCCCGGCCCTGGGGCTGGGTTTGTTCCAACTCTTTGTTCCCAGCAGCTTCCAAAAGTGCCTCCCCCGGAGCCGCCAGGAACTCAGACAGGTCGGGGCTGGCCCGGGGCGGGGGATGGGCTGGCCCGGGGCGATGGGGGGCTGGGGCGATGGGCATCGGTTTTCGTGGCTCTCCTGTGTACAAGGCACCATGTTAATAGCCCTCAGTGTCACCAACGGCCTCGCCCCCTCCCCAAACCCCCAAGTGCAGCTTCCAGCCACGCCCAGCCTGCAGGGAACGGCCGGGCCCTGGGCCAAGTTCAAACATCCCAATGGGCCCAGCACAGCCAGTGACCCCACGCGCTGGCAGGGTGGCCGGGAATGGGGTCCGGGGCCTGTCCCCTCTGGGGAGCACCTGCCCCGATCCGGCCCCAGGGCAGGGACTGGCTGGCTCTGACCAATGGGCCCCTCTAGCGCGGCCCCCGCCTCTGACAGCCCAGAGAGCCTGGCCGGAAATGCTGCAATTGGCTGGTTTGGCAATAACGAGCTGTGTGTGTGTGCGTGTGTGTGTGTGTATGTGTGTGTGTCTGTGCACCCAGAGCCCAGGGCTGTGAGCTTCCCCGCAGCGGTGTCCTGGCCGGGCTGGTCCCTGTGCTGCTGCGCGGGGCAGTTCTGGCGCAGGTGGAGGCAGTTTGGGGAGGGCCCGTCTGGGATGGATGTGCCATAAATGGGGCGATTTACAGGGTGCGTCAGTGCAACAACCCCCCCCCGGCCACTCCTCTATGGCGCAGGGTGTGACCTGCCCTGCGAACATCCCCTACACCAGCCCCGGGGAGGGGGAAGGGCTGGGGGGAGGGGAATACCTGCCCCAGAGACAGGGGAGGGGGCAGGACTGGGGGCACCTGGGGGACAGGGAGGGGGGGCTGGATTCTCCCACTGCTAAGGATACCTCCCTGCCCAGCCCCTTCCCCCTCCCCTTCCGGCCCCACAGCAGAACCCGCCCCACAGATTCCCATCATCCCCCCAGGCCAGAGACACTCAACCACTTCCCCTCCCCCTCCCTTGTCACCCGGGCCAGCCACTCAGGGCCTTGGTGTAGCCAAACCTGCCCCCACAGCTGCCCAGGTCTGTGCCCCCCTGTGTCACATCTCTGGGGCGGGGGGGGGGGGGGCGGTAATTCCCCTGCAATAAGGAAATAGTCCAAGGCCAGTAACCGGGCAGAGTCCCACAGGGGCGGGTGCAGCTCGGTGACGTCTGCTCCAGGGCGGCACTGCCAGGGGACCCAGGCATCTAGGCGTGGACATGCACCCCTCCCCCACTCACCTTCCCTCCATTCGCTCCTGGCACTGAGAGGGTGGGGGGGGGGGTCACTAGGTGGCTCTTCATCCTGGGGACCCAGGTGTCCAGGCCCTGTACAACCCCCTCCCCTACAACCCCCTCCCCCCGCTCCGTCATGTTCCCCTGTAGCCCGTCCTCCCATGCGGGGGGGTGTGTGTGTGTGTGGACAGGAGTCACTACTGGGGGGGTGTTGTGTGGGACCCCAGGCTTCTGGCTCCCCCTCCCAGTCTTGCATTAGCTGTGGGGGGTGGATCTGGGGTTTTCACAGCTGGAAACTTCCCCTCCCCCACGCTGAGTTCTGCACGTACATCCGTCTGTCTGGGGGGAGCGGCTGTCTGGCTGTCTGGCTTGCTGGGGCACAGCTGCTCGTCACCCCCCAGCGCAGCGAGTGTGAAACACGACCAGCTCGCAGCCCCCGTTTCGCGCCCCTTTGCCGGGGTCAGTCAGTGAAAGGGGTCGGGGGCTAATGAGGGTGGTGGGGGACCAGCTCATGTCTCTGCCCCGGGGGGAGGGGGGCAGACAGGTGTGAACGCGCCGGGCCCCACTCGGTGAATCAGAGCTCAGAGGAGGGGCCGAGCAAGGGGTCCGTGTGGGATGGGGGGTGATCACACGGAGGGTGCGGGGGGGGCGGGGCTGCCTTGGGTGCAGCCACTTGGTTTCGTTGGTTTTTCCCCAAATTCCCGCGATTGACGCTAAACAAACCCGAGGCACAAAACAAAGAGTTTCTGTCTGGCCGAAGGAGCTGAGGGTGTCACTGGGGTGTGTGTGTCGGGGGGGGGGGGCGTGTTGGGAGCCAGGACGCCTGGGTTCTCTCCTGGCTGCAGAGGGCGAGATGGAGGGGGCAGGGCGAGGCTGGGGAGGAGGTCGGGTGAATGGATTTCCAGGTATCTGATCTTCTCACCACTTCTGCTTCTGCGTGTGCCCCCCCCTCACCCCCCCACAGCTGGGAGCGACGTGTTCAGCTGGATCTTTCTAGTCAGTCACCACAAAGAGGAACTGGGGAAACAAACATCCACGTCCAGCCGTCTGGGCTCCACCCCCTACCTCCTGCTCTCCTGTAGCCCCCGCCAGCCTATCCCTGCCCCCCAGCGTATCTACCACTGCCCCCAGCTCAGTGTCAGCTGCAGACCTGCTGAGGTGCATCCACCCCATCCTCCTGGATCTCAGCCTGCATTGGCACCTGCTATGAACACGCTGGAGTCGTGTCCCTGTCAGCCCATTCCAGGAGGGCCCAGGCGTCCTTGGCGGCTTTCCTGGTGCGTGTGCCTGGCCAGGATGTCTGTGGGGTCGCTGCATGTCCGTCTGTACACACCTTCACGTCCCGCTCTGCCATCGCACAGCAAGCTCAGGACCCTGCAGGGTGCGGCCGAGCAGCGCTGCCATCCCCACGCCCGGGAACTCCTGCCCAGCTCCCGTGGCACAGCTGGGGACTCACCAAAACCAGAGTGGACGTGAGCAAGCTGCGGTTACGGGCACTGCAGAGGTGGCTGGCAACGGGATACTCCCCCCAGACACCCCCAGGACAGGGTTCCCGCCACCCCCCCCACCCCCGCACACTCACCTCCCAGCCACATCTGGAGAAGCCACAACTGCAGCCTGCCGCAGCGCACGGCGGACGTTTGAGCCGCCAGTTGCCCCAGGAGGTTGAGACAAACCCTCGCCGTGGTGAGAGGGGCCCGTAGACTGGCCAGACGTCCTGCCAGAGCCTGCACTCTGGTGCTGGGCCGCAGCGCTTGGCTTGAATGGAGCCTAGGCCACCCCACGGACTATTCTCTGTGCCGGCAGGAGCAGCGATGCAGGCCCAGCGCCCGACACGTGTCTCTAACGATTCTAGGGTCACGATGGACCTGTGCCCTAGAGCGGCCTTTGATTAGCCAGGCGTCCCGGTAAGGAATCCCCTGCACTGCCTGGCTGTCGGAGGGCGCTCCCAGCGCCGCGCGCTCGGTGAACACGTGAGGGGCCGTGGAAAGGCGGAAGGGGAGGACCGTGAATTGGCAGCGCCGGCTCCCGCTGCAAACCGCAGGAATCGTGGGAAGAGCCACGTGAAGATCAGCATCCTTCACACCGAGGGCAGCGAACCAGTCGCCGGATCCAGAGTGGCTGGGGCTGCTGGGGAACCATGCGAAATTCCAGCTGTTGGAGGAACTTGTTTAGGGTCCATGAAGCCAGTGTGGGTCAAAGGCCTCCCGCGCCCTTGGGCTGAGGAAATGCCGTGAATCCTTTGCCTTCAGATCCTGAGGGACCTCGTCCACCACCCCACCGGCAGGGGGGCCTGTACCTCTTGGAGGAGGTGAGGGGTCCCTGAAGAGGGAGGGGGGAGGAGGGCGGGAGTGAGACGAGCTGTAGGGTGTAACCAGCAGCCACCGTGTCCAACACCCAACGGCCCGACGCAATGGCCATCCAGGCTGGGAGAAGAGAGGCCAGGCAGGAGGGGAACAGTCGGGAAACTGGATCTCGAGTGTAACCTGGTCGGTCGCCCCCGGGGACACCTTCAAAAGCATCGCTTCCCACTCGAGGATGGCAGCTCGGGCCTGGCTTCGAAGCAGATGCCGGCGAATTGTCCCGGCGACGCTTGTAGCCACTATTTCTCTATCTATGGGGCTCCCGTCCGGACTGGCCCCTGAAGCGCTGCTACTGTGAGGGCCTGAAGTGTCTCCTGGGCGAGGACGGGCTATAAAGGCCCTAGAGTCCTTTCACCCGTGCAGCCCGGAGTCGGGCTGGTCCGTGAACAGAGCGGTGCCGGCGAACGGAAGGTCCCGGACAGACGGCTGGACATCCGTGGAGAGATCCGGTGACTGAAGCCTCGACGCTTTCCTCAGCGACACCGCGGAGGCTGTGGCCCGCGCTGCTGCATCCGCCACGTCTGAATCCACCGGCAAGGAGGCCCTGGCCAGCGTCCCACCCTCCTCCAGGGTGGCCTCGAACTCTCGTTTGGAGGACGGGGAGCGAGTTGATGAACTTCTCCAGCGCTTGCCGGATGTTCACACGCTGGCTGGTTGGATACTCGGCTGCAGGCTGGTGTCCAGTGCCGTGTCCGACCACGGCAATCAGCTGCTTTGCCTCCGTGTTCTCTGCTGTGACGCTCATGTGCCCTGCCTGCGGTGCTGGTGGCTGCCGCGCCCTCCAGCCAGCCCGGGGACGGGCGTGGACAGGTGTTCGAAGCGCTTAGCGAGCACACAGCACTGTTCTCTGCCCGCCTGAGGTGCCGGGTTTGCCACAAAGCCTTTGTCAGCTGCGCTGCCCCTTCGTGCCCGGGAGGGCCGCCCTGGACGGGGATGTGGATGCCAGGACACCACAGAGCTCAGCCATGGGTTCTTTAAGCTCCTCTTAGAGCTCATCTCCGTCTAAGGCTGGTGCCGTGGCAGGGTCTTTCGATGAGCGTGGCACCAAAGTTCCTGCGGACGAGAGTGGGTTGGGCACCGCGGAATGGGGAATCCCCGCGGGGTCCAGGATTGCTGGGGTCCAGTCCATTGACCTGGAGTCCGCCCCCTCTGTGGTGCACAGGGAAACCCACAGGGGCTTTGTGGCCTGCGCCTTTGGGAGGACTATAATTTCCTCCCCTGAGTCTGAAGCAGTCTATACCGGTGACCCCGGGAGCACCAGTGCATCCGCGTCTCTGCATCTCTGCGCCGGAGCTCCAGCGTCGGGGAGCATATCCAGAGCCGCAGCGTTGCTACGTCTTGGCCGCGTCGTTCTTTGGTTTCCTATAAGGACTTGAGCAGTGCCAGGGCACCGGTGACCTGCTGCTGGCAACATGCGACACCGCAGGCTTCGCAAACTGCGGGGTCCAAAGATCGATGCAGGCGCTCGGCGAATCCATGCTGGCGCTCCGGGGACCGGCACCTAGCATCCGGAGACTGGAAACACAAACCTGAACTCTCTCAGCGCGGCTCCGGAGACGGGTGCTGAGAACCCGACGAGCGCCGCGAGGCTGGCGAGCAGCGACCAGTTGACGGGAGACAGAGCAATTGCGTAGTCGCTAACATCCCCTTTGTAGTAAATATAAGACCTGTCATAAGGCCTGTAAAACAGGCGAAGGCCTAAGTGGAAAAAGCCAAGTGAACAGGAGTATAAGGGGAAAAAAACAAGTTAACTAAAATTGACACAGGAAAGTGCTGCTACTGCAAGCATATAGACTGCCAAAATATTACTAAAATGCAAATTATGTAGCAGGTGCAGGAGGTACCAAGATATCAAAGAGATAACTAACTCCCTAAAATGACACTTTGATGGATAGAAATGACAAAAGGTGATACATGGAGTTGTTTTGCCCAAATCAGCCAATCAACGGAAAAAGGTGGTATTAGACAACGTCAGGAGGGTGGCAACTACCTACTTCAAAGGGGGCAGAATGAAATTGTATGTAACAATGTATAAAAGAGGGTGTCAGAGGGAATACCGGCGTCCGGTCTAGGGGATAACGGAAAGTCCCACCATTGGGCCGTGGCCATTGTAACACCACCTTAACGAAACTGACCCAGAGATACTCTGTAGGTCATTTCTCATTGTGCCGCACACAATAAACCTGTCCTGGGTGCCTTCGTTGCTCAGCTAATCCGTGGTCGTGTCGATTCATTCCATCGTGAGAGCCGTCTCGGTTACCTGCGCAGAGCTGGGACAGCATCGCACAGGGACACACACACGCAGCCTACACTGATAAATGCCGGTGGCCAACACGCCGTACCACACCCTTTAACAGAGTCCCAGCCGGGGCATCTGCTCATCATCGGGGGGCTACCCATTTGTGGTGCAGGCAGCTCCGGCATGGCCAATGGGCCCTTCGTCGCCTGGAACGCCTCCGGCATGGAAGGTACCAATAGGCGGCGCAGGCCCTGCCACGCCCACGGGTGCCAAGCTTGACACCCGCACGGCAGAGACCCCTTCCGGGCTGACTTCGGCATCCCCGAACAGTTCCTAGCCGGCTTTGGTGCTGGCGAGCGCTCCCCGCAGTGCGTCTTCTTTTGGCACTTCTTTGGCTCCGGGGTGCCGAGCGGTGCTGGGTCGACTCTGACATCGGCGGGGAGCTCTTCATCGATGCTGCGGTTCTCATCCCGAGTCGATAGCGCTCCGATGCCGGGCTGAGCACCGCCTCCAGCAGAAGGGCCTTAACTCTAATGTCTCTGCCCGGCTTGGCTCTTGGGGGAAAGCTCCTGCAGATCTTACACTGCTCGGAGACGGGCGCTTCCCCCAAGCACCATAAGCGGCTCTGCTGCGGGTTGCTCAGCGGCCTGGGCTTCCTGCACGAAGCAAAGTGCGCTAGAGCCGGCCCCACGGGTAGCACCAGGAGAAAAGCTGCGGGCACCGTGCATGTGGGGCACACCTACATCAGCCGGGACACGAGCACTCGAAGAACAAACTGTGTGCTCCACCCAGAACCTGTGAGCTCCATCCTGGGCCGGGGCCTGGTACTACCTCCCCCTCGCCTGCCGGGCTGTGACTCCACCTGCCTCCATGTGCCAGCCAGGCTGGGGCGTCCTGCTGCCTGCCTCCCCCCCGGCCATGCCTGCACCGAGCTCAGCACGGGGGTGTTTGCGTCACACCTGGAACCGTGCCCTGGATTTTACCCCTTCGGCACTTGCTGGGGTTTGATTGTCCTCCAGGGAACATCTCCCCATTAGCCCCAGCACGCTCCCCCCGGGCACTGGCCAGAACAGGACATCTGTCTGATGCCTGGGGTGCGCCCCAGCTACCAGCCCGGCTTCTGCCCCGGGCACTGGCTGAGTCACCCCTTCCTCGCAAAGCTCAGCTCGGTGGCCACGGTATGAACGGGAGGCCGCAGCCTCCCCGGCGGGGCAGAGATGGGTCAGGGCAGTGCCTGCGTGTCCCTTGTCTGCCCGTGCCCATGACTCCGTCTGTGTGTCTGTCTGCTCGACCCAGTGTCTTCCTATCCCTGTGTCCATGTCTGCATCTCCCCACCCCCAGCGTCTGTGTGTCCCCGTATCTGTGTGTCCCAGTGTCTGTGTGTCCCCATGTGCCCACCGGCGGCGTCAGCCCAGACCCCCCTCCTGCTCACACTCACAGCCGGGAGTCGTGGGCTAAATTTGGACATTTCATTTTATTACAAACACGGCGTCAATCACAGCGCAGCCCCCCCGTCAGCCAACCCTCCCCCCCCCCCATGCACAATCATCACACAGTGAGCAACACAAGCACCCACCCCTTAGCCAGGACACCGTTTGACAGCGGGAGGCTGAGGGATGGGGGTGCAGAGAGCTGGAGGGGGGAATGGCATGTGGGGGGCTGGTGGCACAGGGCCCTTTGCTGAGATGCTATGGGGCGATGGTGTCACCTCACCCATGCACCGGGGCTGCCTGGCATCCCAGACCCATCCCCCCATGCCCAGCCACACCAACAGCATGGCCTGGGATGGGGGGTGTCAGCCGTTATCCATCAGCCCCCTGCACAGCTCCCCCGCCAGCCCCCGACCCCATGAACCCAGGAGTCCTGGCTCCCAGCCCCCCCCCCCAAGCTCTAACCACTAGACCCCACTCCCCTCCAGAGCCAGGGAGAGAACCCAGGAGTCCTGATGGTCCTCAGCCGGGGAGGGTCTCACACTCATTTTGCCCAAGGGGCTGTTACCCTGCATGGGGGGGCAAAGGGGCAGGTGGGATGTGCTGTGTTGGGGGAGGAGCTGCAGCAGCTCCCTGGGTGGGGGGGAGAGGGGTGCAGACACCCAGTGGGGATGGGGGGACAGCATCGATTCCTGAGGTCCCAAGCAAATCACGGTCATTTCTTCCTGATTTCCGAGTAGACGGTGCCACCAGCCGGGAGGGGCTGGGGTCCGGGCGGCGGCTTCTGGGCTCCCGAGGTGAAGGCTAGTGTAGAATATTGAATGTCTTCCTTACCCTGAAAGGCAGGCAAGCCGGATCAGGAAGAGAACCCAGGAGTCCTGGCTCCTAGTCCTGCCCCTCCCCCATCCCCCGCTCTCACCCACCGAACCCCACTCCCCTCTCCGAGCCAGGGAAAGAACTCAGGAGCCGTATCTGGGGTGGGCAGGAATTCCCCCCAGGGCAGACTGGCAGAGATCCTGGGGGGATCCTGCCTTCTCCTGCAGCGTGGGGCAGGGCTCACTGGCTGCTAGATTCTCTGTACCCTGAGGTCTCTCACCCGCGATGTGGGGCCATCAGCAACTCCATTTTAGGGCAGGGTCTGTCCCGGGAGTGGGGGAGGTTCTGTGGCCTGCCTTGTGCAGGGGTCAGACCAGCTGATCATAATGGTCCCTTCTGACCTTAGCATCTATGAGTCTGTGAGTTCTGGCCCCCAGCCCCCTGCTCTGGCCCCCCAGCTCCCCTCCCCGCCCAGCATCCGGACAGAGGCCAGACGCCCTCAGCTGGAGACGAAGGCTCCTTACCAAGGGGGGTTTGTCGTCACCGACACCCTGGTCTGAAGGACGGAGACAGGAGACAGACGGGGTTAGAAACACGACAGTCCTGGGGCGCAGCCCCCCCCCCCCACCGAGCCGTGACCCCCCCCCAGGGGCAGCAGGGCCGGGCGGGTTAGTGGCGGCAGGCGAAGCGGTGCCAGCTGGTTAGTGGCTGCAGCTGGCGTGGTCCCCAAGGCTCCTTGCACTGGGAGGGAGACCCCAGAGGGGGAGGGAAGGGGGAGCAGGCATGAGCGGAGTGGGGGGAAGGGGACAGGGCACCCCATGCCCATGTGAGGCTCTGCGGGGCAGCCCCAGGTTCCCAGCACCAGCGGGTTGGGTTGGGGAAGTCTGGAGGGGGCGGGGGATGGGATAAGCAGTGAACCCCAGGCTCAAGTGACCCGTCACCCTCGTCCCGCGGTTGCCCCCAGAGATCCCAGCCCAGGGCATGGTGGGTGGGGCACCCAGAGCCTGTGACACCCACAGCACAGAGCAGAGACAGGGGAACCTGGGAGAATCCCAGATGGACTCTTGGAAACGGGCTGGGGCGGCTGGGATGCCAATTCCTGTCTGGGCAGGGAGTTTCCCATCATGCCCTTGGGCTTGGTCGTCCATCACACTGTGGTGTGGGGGAGCAGCAGCGGCACTAGCAGCAGGACAGGCATGCGGCTCTCAGGCCCCGCCCACGCGGCTCACAGGCCCCGCCCATGCAGCACATGCCATGCAGCTGTGAGTGGCGGGGCTGCTACTTACTGTGGGCGGGCGCAGCTGGGCCTCTGACGGGCGTGCGCTGCTCAGGGCCCCTGGGGAAACAGCAGACGCCACATGACGTCAGTGGGGTGGGGGTGGGGGGTAGAATCATAGACGATGGGGGTTGGAAGGGACCCAGGAGGTGTCTAGTCCCACCCCTGCTCAAAGCAGGACCAACCTCAGCTAAACCATCCCAGCCAGGGCTGTGTCAAGCCAGGCCTTAAACACCTCCAAGGATGAAGATTTCCCCACCTCCCTAGTAACCCACCCCAGTGCTTCACCCCCCGAATATCCACCCTAGACCTGCCCCACTGCAACTTGAGACCATTGCTCCTTATTCTGTCACATGCCACCATGAGAACAGCCTAGCTCCAGCCTCCCTAGAACCCCCTTTCAGGTAGTTAAAGGCTGCTATCAAATCCCCCCTCATTCTTCTCTTCTGCAGACTAAACAAGCCTGGTTCCCTCAGCCTCTCCTCATAAGTCCTGTGCTCCAACCCCTAATCATTTTTGTTGCCCTCCGCTGGACTATCTCCAACTTCTCCACATCCTTGTTGTAGTGGGGGGCCCAAAACTGGACACAATACTCCAAATGCGGCCTCACTAATGCTGAATAGAGGGGAATAATCACTGCCCTCCATCTCCTGGGAATGCCCCTCTTAATGCAGCCCAATACGCCGCTAGCCTTCTTGACAACCAGGGCACACTGCTGACTCATATCCAGCTTCTTATCCACTGTAACCCCCAGGTCCTTTTCTGCAGAACTGCTGCCTAGCCCGTCGGTCCCAGTCTGTAGCTGTGCATGGGATTCTTCCGTCCTAAGTGCAGGACTCTGCACTTGTCCTTGTTGAACCTCAGCAGATTTCTTTTGGCCCAATCCTCCAGTTTGTTTAGGTCACTCTGTATCCTATCCCCACCCTCCAGGGTATCTACCACTCTCCCCAGCTCAGTGTCATCTGCAAACTTGCTGAGGGTGCATCCACCCCATCCTCCAGATCATTGATGAAGATGTTGAACAAAACCAGCCCCAGGACCGACCCCTGGGGCACTCCACTTGTGACCGGCTGCCAGCTAGACATGGAGCCATTGATCACTACTCGTTGAGCCCGATGATCTAGCCAGCTCTCTATCCACCTTATCATCCATTCATCCAACCCACAGTGCTGTAACTTGCTGATAAGAATACTGTGGGAGACCGTATCTCAAGCTTTGCTAAAGTCCAGGTGTATCACGTCTCCCACTTTCCCCACAGCCACACGGCCAGTCATCTCATCACGGAAAGGCAGGGCAATGGGCGGGGGGGATGGGGCACCCCCCCACCAGGGATGGGGACAGCAACCAGCCGGCTTCCCCAGCACTGCCGACCCCCTCCTCTCATCTCCCCATGGCCTATCCACCCCCAAACGCACCCACCCACCCCCACACCTGCCCTCCATCCTCCACACTCACGCATCTGCCCCACAGCCACCCAGCCCCTGTCTCTGCATCCTCCCCCACTCCCCTCTATCCCACCCATCCCCCACCATGCAGCCACCCAACCCCACACTCACTCATCTGCCCCACCCCCACCCACCGCACGTCTGTCCCTCCCCACATGCACCCCCCCTTCACACCCCCCCGTGTAACGCTGTCTGAGGGGGTGACGGTCTGTAACATTATTACTACACACTGACACTGATCCGGCCGAGACGGGCCACGGCAGGAGCTGCTGCACAGGTTGTAATTTGCTAAGTGGCTGGTTTTGTTTTTGCCCAGGGAACATCTTGGTGCTGTGCGCTATGGCGGGTGAGACCTGGATGCAAACACCGGAGCTGTGCTACAGACAGATGGCTGGCCACCTTGATGACTCCTTGACGGCCATCGCCCTTCCAATGAGCCCCGGGCGAGAAGCCAGGCCGGCACCCAGGGCTCATGAGGACATGGAGACAGGGTGAGGGGCTGCAAGGCCTGCCCCTGCCCATGTGCTGTGAGCTTGTTTGAAAGAAGCCGCATGGCAGAGCAGAGATAGTAAAAGGCAGCGGCACCATCCCCTCCCCCTCCTGCCTGCATCCCGGCTTCCTGCCTCTGACCCCTCAGCTGCACCTGCCGCTGTGACCCAGGACTGAGACCAGCCAGGCCCTGCACCATCCTGCGAACGGCGCCCTTCTGCTGTGGCGCTGAGAGACGGACTGTAATGTCCCGGCTGGGTACCGGCCTGCTCTGAGCACTGAACGTGGCTCTGATCGCTTGGTTCTCTCCTTTTATAACAGACTTTAGTCCAGTCACTGCAGGACGGGCCGGCAGCCTGGCATGCTGGGTAAGACCCAAACCTGCATTGGTCTGGCACTGCATTGATCTGGTGCTGTGCCTGGCCCTCTGGGGTCAGGAGATGTTTTAAATAACGTCTCTTCACTGGCCCTAGCTGCTGGCTGGGAGCCGGAGGCTGACATGTGGTGAAGGGGGCCCTGTGCTTTTGTTCTAGCTTCTTGATAACCGGGCGGGGGGATCAGAAGCCCTGCGTGTGACGGGCCGGGAATCTAACTCCAGCGTCAGCCACCGGTGCTGGGAGAACCTGCTCTCCTCGTGCAGCCTGCCCGGACCTAGGCACGGACGGGTCACGCCCCGAAACACACCCAGCCCCTTTCCATCCATCCCTACACCTCCCACAGCACCTCCATCCCCACACGCACCCACCCAACACCTCCCCACTCCTCTGTCTATCCACCCCTGCCCCCCACACCCATCCACCCAGCCCCATGTCCATTCATCCAACCATTCCTCCCTCCCTCCCTTCCCACACACTCCCCGTCTCTTTCTCTTGCCACCTCCCCCAGCTCCCCACGCCGCAGAGTCAGTCTGTGCCAGTCGCTGCAGAGCCAGGGAGCGCTGGGGCGGCTCAGGGTGCTGGCTGCCAGCCGGGCAGGGACTGTACCTAGGAGACCTGACACTGTTTCCAAGAGACGTGTGGTGCGTGTGGGGCGGGATCCCACCCTGGGGCAGAACCACCCGCCCACCTAGGGGCAGAGCCACCTGCCCACCCTGGGGGCAGAGCCGCAGAAGACCCTCCACCACAGAACGAGCCACAAGCAGAGACCCGAGGTGCAGGGTGCAAAGACCTGTGGGCGAGGGCAGACAGCATGACCCCGTCCAGCACTCAAGGCCAGCTCCCATCCCCTCCTCACCAGCACGCGGCGCAGCCCCCAGCCCATGGTCCCCCAGGCCGTTACCCTCCAGGTTTGCGGAGCAGGAAGTAGACCAGGCCCCCGACCAGCGCCGCCCCGGCCAGCGACCCGATGACGATCCCGGCGATGGCCCCGGCTGACAGAGACGTTCCCGGGGCTGCTGCTGGAGATGCTGGAGGAGAAGAGAGAGAAGGGGGGGGGTTGGATCAGGCAGCCCAGCCATAACCCCCCTCATCCCAAGGTGAGGGCCAGGTGGTGAGACCCCCCAGCTGTCCCTCCACCCAGAGACACGGGGGGCAGCTTGGCCAGGGCCCCCGAGTCTGCAGGTTTTGGCCCATCAGGACCCCGAATACGGTGGCAGGAGGGTCTGAAGGTCAGGAACTGGGGTGTCTCCTGGGGCTGCCCAGTGATGCCAGTGCCCCCCAGTGCCCCACGCCCAGCGATGAGTGCGGGGGGGTCTCAGCTCTCGCTGGCTGGTGTCAGGGGGATTTGGGAGGCAATGGGGCTGGACGATGCATTGACGGATCCACTGCCCCACAGCCACAACAGAGCCCCCCAGCCCTGGGGGATACAGATCCCAGCCGAGCCCCTGTCCGGCCCCCCCACACCTGGCCCTAGAGAGGAGCAGGGCTGAGCAGGATAGGGAGGGACCATGTACAGAGAGACTCCATGGCCCAAGGGTCCCCTGAGAGTTCCTGGCAGCCCACGGCTCAGCCCCCTCCCATTCCCCAGCCCGGCCCCCTTGCGCCCCCCAGCAGGGTGTTTTCTGGTGCCGGACAGCGAGGCTGCGCTGGGTTCAGCCCCAGGGACTCACCTACGACCCGCACGGCGACAGACGCCCGCGCAGTGAGGTTGGTGTCGGGGTTGTGGGCCTGGCACGCGAACGTGCCCTGCTGAGCCCAGCTCGTGAGGTTAAAGGTCCAGCTGCTCCGGGTCTCGTTAGCGTCGGTGCCGTTGTGAAACCAGCGATAGCGCGAGGGCGGGACAGAGTCAGAGACGCACGTCAGGGTCAGAGGGGACCCCAGGGGGTGGGTGATGGATCCCAGCGGCTCTATCCTGGCAGAGTCCGGCCCATCTACAGAGAAGGAGGGCATCAGAAGAGGGAGGACGCCAGTGAGGGATCCCCAGGTAAATAGCCCCTACGCTCCACACCAGAGGTGGCTGCATCTCCGCGGCTGGGCGATGCCGGCAGGGCCGGGGGCAGCACGGCCGGGGAACGGGGCTACTGTTACTCACAGGCCACCGTCACGGTGCTGGGCTCGCTGCGGTTGGTGCTGACGGGGTTCCTGACCTCGCACTGGTAGGCGCCAGCATCGCCCCGGCTGACGTTCAGCACCATGAGGGTCTGGTTGTCGGGGGACAGCTCCAGCCGCTGATCAGTCGCGAGGTCCGACCTGTCCCGGAGCCAGAGCAGGGTGTCGGCGCCGGGGGAGCTGTTACACGTGAGGTTGAAGGTCTCGTTCTCCGGCACCCGGGTTTGGTTGGGCGTCACCGTGGGCTGGGGCAGCATTTCTGTGCAGGGAACAGAGAGCATTACCGTGTGTCCTGCCCCTCCGTCCATCCGTCCAGGCTGGGGGAAGGTCCTGGTGTCGCCCCCATTTGGGATTGCGGGAAGGGTCCCAGCGCCGCCATCCCATGGCATTGTGGGAACGTCCCAGGCCAGTCTCCTGCGGTGCTGTGGGAAGGGTCCTTCGCCCTTTGCACCTCAGAGCTGCCGAGACGGGCGTCGCTCTTCCGGGCTCCGGCAGAGGGTCTCTCTCCACGGCATCAAGTCACAATTATTAGCGCCTCCCCGAGACTCTGGCTCCCGGAGTCCCGTGATGTTCAGGACACTCTCGGCTGTGGTTCGAAGGGAGACAAGGCGCCGGCTCTGCACCCACAGCAGGATTCTCAAGCTGATCCCATGATGGTGCAGGCCGGACAGAAGGGTCGCGACCTCACAAGGGGTCTGTGCTGGGTTCTTGCCCCTCCAACCCGATAGAGCTGCCATCCCAGAACCGGGCCGTGGGGCGGGGGTGGCACCATGGGCAGCCTGCCAGAGCCGCTCTCACTGACCCGGGGAGATTGGGGTGACCCAGTGGGGTGGAGGTTCACCCCCTGGCCTAGCTCCATCCCCTATTCCTGCCCAGCCCCAGAGCTCAACAAGGGCCCCACAGCTCCAGACACCCTGGGTCTGCCAACGTCCCACGAGAGTCCGACGGCGGAGGGGGCGTCCGGAGCCCCGTGGCAGGTCCAATGACACCCGGCCAGTCTGTACCCCCCTCGCTGGGGCAGGATCATCCCCCCAGTCTGTTCCCTCAGGGCCCCCGTCACCCTGTGCACCCCGAGCTCCCCCCCACCTGCTGGCTGATGTGCTCGGCAGCACCCCTTGCTGGGGCTCAGAGGAATGCGGGGGGGGGGGGGGGCAGACGCACCGGGGGGGGGAACCAGTAAATCCCAGGAGAGAATCAACAGAGCGAAGGAGGAAACAGCGGCTCAGACAGATGGCGCCTTCCCCCCCCTCACCCCCCAGGAGACCCTGCCCGGACCAGCAGGGCCCCAGGTCTCAGGTGTGGACACAGACCCAGGGTCGGGCTGGGGCCTGGAGCCAGCCCGAAGGCCAACGCCGGCACAGACCCCCCCACCCCAGCAGTGCCATGGCCACCAGCCCGGCCAGGAGGGAACCAGCCTGAGGCGCCCGGCGAGCGGGGCAGGGAGTCGCTGTGGGAGCTGCAGTGGGGCATGATTGGGCCCCACAGAGGACGGAGGCCATGGGGTGGGCTCAGCGCAGGCAGAACGGAGCTCGGAGGGCGAGACGGGCAGAGAGCAGGCGCAGGACGCGCTGATGGCAGGGGTCGGGCGTCGTTTGGAAGCCGACAGGCAGCGTACAGCCCAGCTGTGGCGTGGCTGGAGCAGCCCCTGCAGGACAGAGGCCACGGGGTGGGGCTGGGCCCTGCACAGCTCCGAGCGCAGAGGGACGTGGCTGCAGACAGTGAAGTAGCAGAGCCCGCACGGGGAGGGGATTGGTGCGGGCAGTGACTGGACAGCCGGCGTCTGACCCGCACTGCAGACAGATGGGGGCAACTCGCCTGGGAGCTGGCTGGGGCTTGTCTACACTAACCGCTGCAGGCTCCGTGCAGACGCTTCCTGTCCGAGGGGAGAGCTTCTCCCGCCGGCGGAGGATCCATGCCCCGAGACTCGGTGGGTGCTGATAGAGAAGCCCTGCCCGCGGTAGCGCTGTCTGCAGACCAAGCCCAGGGGAGCCTGGCCGGGGGGCGGCAGCTTGGCCGGGCTCTGGCTGACCGGGCCAGACTCTGCGCTGACCGCCCGGTCTCCGCACAGAGCGCTGGGCTCTCCAGGCCACGGCCGGGGACCGACACACCCGACTGCTGTGCCAACGCTGCCCAGCGTCCCTGCCAGCCCGGGCCGAGGGCATCGATCCCCGCAGCGGGCACGAGGCTCCCAGGAGCCTGGCTCCCTTGGCCGGGCCGGGCAGAGCTCCTGGGTGAGGCAGGGGCTGGAGCCCAGGGGCTCCGTCTCGGAGGCAGGGACGAGGGTGTGACGCTGGCTAAGCAGACGCAGCAGCTCAGGCTAGAGCCGCAGGCAAGTCAGTGGGTGCGAGGGTGGCAGGAGCGGCACAGCTCATGGGGCGTTCACACCACACACTCGTCGGTGTGGATTATCTCCCCGGGTCTGTGACTCGCTGGTCTGCGTTAGGTACACCCTGTGCTGAACCGGCCCCAGCTCGACAGGTGTGTGAGCGTCCAGCTGTGAACTGACGGGTGTGTAAACGTGCCTGAGCCCCAGTGCAGGATGTTTGTGACGCTCACGTGTATTTACAGGACCTTTGCCCATCCCCCGGGACTGGCCCTCAGAGCTGTGGAAGGAGCAGCAGGGAAACTTCAAAGCAAGGGCCGGGAAGCCACAAAGGAAATTCCCAGCCTGTCTGCGTTGGCTACTCAGCCCAGCCCAGGGGTGACGCTGCCTGTCAGCTCCTCTGCTGGGAACCAGATCTACACACCCGGGTTGGAGGGAATGACCCTGCGTCTCTGCATGGATGGATTCTGACCGGGGGATTCTGAGCGAAAGGACAGAGGCCCCAGAACCATTTTGGGCAACGCTGGGGGACTGATGGGAAACTAGCAGCTGGGCCATCGCTGCTGCCGTTTGGACTGACAAACGCTGGCTGCCCTGTACCGTGTGTTACCGGAGACTGGCTGCAGAGCTGAGGGGCGTGTCTGCGGCTCCTCCGTAAGCCGGGCGCAGTGATCCAGGCGTCGCATCGGTTCCTGGCTGAGTGAAATCTAGTGACAGACCAAACCAGCAGCGTGTCCTGTGCCCTGTTTTCTGACAGTCTGACCTGAGACTGGCACTCACAGCTGTGAGCCGGGCCAGACAGCGGGACAAGGGGACCCCTGGGGTCCGGCACATCGAAGGGTCCCCGAGGGGCTGTCCCGGAGCTGGGGCACAGCACAGGGCCGGTGGCTCCGTGACACCCTCCCCAGCTGGGGGCTGGCGGTGCCGGGGGTGGGGCGGCTGCGATGCCAGGGCAGAGCTGAGCTGCAGATACTCGCCCAAGGAACGAAACGGCAAATATCAGCACGAGGAAGAGAGCGAAGGAGGAAGCAGCTGGGCAGACACAGCTCCCTCCCCCGCAGGGCTGCCCGGCCGCGGGTGCAGCAACAGGACAAAGTCCCTGGTACCCGGCAGAGACACGGCACCTCCGGCTGCCTGGGCACGCGGCAGGCGCCCATTTGCAGCACGAGTCCTGCAGCGCTGACGTGGGCTACGCCTGCCCATGCAGCTCTCGCCCGGGGATCGCCCTGACCCCGACCCATCCCTGCCAAACAGCCGCAGGGGCCAGGATCCCACTGCATGGGGGGGGGGTTAGGGTTAGGGGTGTGGATACAAACACTGGGAACTCCCAGCGCTCAGCTGACGTGAGCAAGGCAGTGTGGAACCCTGGCCGGGGCACAGGGGAGCACAGAGCACCTGGCCGGGGAATGGAGGACGCTGACATGGGGGAAACGGGGGAAATTGCATCCAGCCAAGACGCTGGGTCCAGACAGCGAAGACACGGCCCGGCCAGGAGCTCGGTGTGACTCGTGTGATTTACATGCAGATCTGATGCTGGGTTGGTCCGGTTCCGAGGTCTGGGGCTGTGCTGCTGCTGGGTCGGTCAATGAGTGACAGGAGACAGTCAGGAAGCTGGGCAGGCCCCGAGCGCGGAGGGATGTGGTGCAGACAGTGAAATAGCAGAGCCCCTGGCACGGGGAGTGGAATTGGTGCAGGCAGTGGCAGGGGACAGCCGGTGTCTGAGCCGGGCTGCAGACAGGTGGGGGCGTTCCCTGGAAAACAGAGCCTGAGGGGTGAATCCGGAGCAGACCTGAAGACTCCAGACCTGGCTGCAGAGACAGGGAGAGCCCAGGGTGCAGTAATGGGTCGAACCCGTAGGTGTGGTGCACAGAGCGACAGGCGACAGGGGATGTCCCACGCAGACAGGAGCCCGGCTGGAGACAGGACAGATGGAGCCACAGTGCTGCACGTGCCAAGACAGAGGCGGGCATGGGGCGCAGTGCCCGGCTGCTCACCCAGCCCCAGGCTCTCCAGGCTGGCGCCGCAGTAGCCGTGCGTGAGCCGTTGTGGGCTCTGCAGGTCTACGCGCCCGAGTGGGTCACAGGGACGGAGGAGCAGGAGCGCGGACGACGACCCCTCTGCCTGGGTCTGCATCCCACCACGCGCCACGCGCGGCCCGGTCAGCGTCCACGACACAGGACAGGCTCAAGTCAGAGCCGGCAGTGTAGAGCTGCTGGGCCAGGCTGATCACGGGGGTCAGGCCCGTGTGGAGCAAACACGAGCCGGTCACGCACCTCAACAGGGCAGGGAGAGCCCCACGCACCCGGCACCAAATAGCCAGAGCTGGCGTCAGAGGACAGGGCCGCCCTGGGGTGCGGGGACCCGGCCTCCTGCAGGACCCAGCCGCAAAGGGACCGGTGTGCACAGCCCAGCTCCGCTCTGCAGGGAGATCCGGGGTCAATGGCTGAGCCAGGCTGAGCCGGGAGCTGCTCCAGGGCGGATCAGACACAGGAGCGGGTGTGAGGATGTTCCAGGCCCGTCGCTAGAAGCTGGGGCAGGTGCTGAGAAGCCCCCGGCTGAGCTGTGGAACTCTCTGTGACGACTGATTCCTGGGCATTAAATCCGGGGGCAGAGAAGGGCCACAGAAGGGCTGCAGGAAATGCCTTGCAGGAGCGACCGGCAGAGTTGGACGTGTGCTGCGTGTCAGAGCCGGGGGTGGCTGAGAACAGCGCAGCAGCGCCTGCGTGCGGAGAACGCACCAGGCGCGGGAGAGCTCCCGTCTAGCGCACAAAGGCCGGACACGGGACGGCTGGACGTCGAAGGCAGACACGGCCCAGCTGGGAAAGGCCCAGACTGGTCCCAGCGAGGGCCACTGGCCACTGGGCTGAGCTCCCGAGGGCTGGGCTGGACTCTCCAGCGCGGATCCAGGCTGGGGCCTCTCTGGAAGATGCTTCCCCAAGTGCAAGTTGCGGGGTCGGCCCCGGGGTAACTGGGGAGTCTCTGGCCCGGCCTGTGCAGGAAGCCAGACTAGACGGTGGAATGGCCCCTGCCGGCTCAAACGCAAAGTCTGTTAATGATTTACTGACCGGTCACAGCCTGCCTGTTACCGCCAAACCAGATCCGCTTTGTGCGCAGGTTCCTGGCAAATGGCGTGTGCCCGGAGGGGTGATTAGCAGACGGGCTCAGGGGAACAGGCTCACACAGGTGCAAAGAGCGGCCCAGGAGCTGTTCTAGGGGGTATAAGCCACCCGCTGCCCTGCCCGGCTCTCCGGGCCCTCGACCCACCAGGGGCACTGCCGGGCAGAGATTCTCCGCTCAGGAGGCAGCAGCTGCCCTGAGCTCCTGCTTCCCCCAGGAAGTTACCCATTAACCCCTCGCCTGCTTCTCCAGGGACTTTCCTATCCACGGGGAGACCAAATCTGCAGAGTTTCCCGGGCCTAGGCCCACTGGGGAGGCGATACCGGGGCTCACAGAGGGAGGGGCTCACAGCTCCTGGCTACCGGGGTAGGGGACACGGGACATGGAGGAGACGGTTCCCTGGGGTGATCTGAGGGGCCTTAGAGACGCTGTGGGCTGGCAGTGCCACACCCCATAGGGTGTCTCACTGGGGGCCTCTCCCCTGGGTGGATCTAGCCAGGCACCGAGGACCCAGCTGCCCTACGCCAGGGTGGATTTGCCCCATGGCACGGCACAGACCCTGACCAGAGCCGGGCCCGTCGTGCTAGGTGCTGCACAGACACACTGAGATGGTCCCTGCCCTGAAGAGCTCCCAGTGCAAACAGCCGAAGGCAGGATCAGCCTCCACGTTACCCCAGGAGCCAGGCTAGGAGAGAGGCAGGTACTGGCCCAGGACACCCAGGGAGCCAATGGCAGAGCTGGGAATTGAACCCAGGAGTCCGGGTTCCCACAGCACAAGAAAATGAAGCCCCAGTTTCTCGGCAGGTTCCCAGCCAGGCAGGGCCCAGGGGCGATGGATGGGCAGAGATAAGAAGGGGGCAGTCGAGGGGCAGAGGACGCAGAGCGGTTCCCCCAGGCAGGCGGTGCGGAGAGATGGCCGGGGTCACACAGAAGAAAGCAGACCCGGCCGGAGGAGGCTGGAGCCCAGAGGCCCCGGTGAGGGGCCCGACAGAGCAGGGAGCCGGGAGGCGGAGGCGCAGCCGGGGATACTCACAGAGCAGGTGGAGGAAGGCGAGGCGGCTGGTGCTGGTGCTGACCCGGCTGGAGGCGTCGCACGACCAGGCCCGGTGTCACTGCGGGCGACGCTGGCCGGGGGAGGGGGCGGTTATCCCGGCTCAGCGCCAGGCACTCGCCCAGCCAAGGGCTGCCCGGCCTCAGCCAGCGGAGGGCGCCGGTGCCGGGGTCACGCAGACGAGAACTACGGGGTCAGTGACCTCCCCCGGGCAGGGGCTGCGCACCCCACCTCGGGCAGCGCCAGCTCCTCTGCGGGCACACGGGGGGTTAGCGGGGGCAGCATCCTCCCCCTTCCGGCAGCCGGCACAAGGAGTCCAGCCACCCTCGCACCATCTCGTGATCCGCACGGGGACGTGTGAGAGCCTTCGCCCCCTTTGCCCCCCCAAAGGCGGCTGGGCCGGGTGCAGAGACTCAACTTCCTTCTGCGACCACTGCCCCGGGCCCGGGCCCCTTGGGCTGAGTCAGGGATTGGGCGGCCTGGCCCCCCAGAGCTCCCAGGGTCCCAGTTACTGGGGGGGAGCGGGAAATACAAACAGCCCCGCGCACCCCTGGAAATCGAGACACAAACTGATCCCAGCCCCTGGCTTCCCACCAGTGACGGGCACCGGCTTCATGGGGCACCGGGGGGGCTGCCCCCAGATCCCTGCCCCACAGCCCCCGTCCGTCTCCTGGTCCCAACCGCACCCCACTGGGGACCAGGGAGCAGCACTAGGGCGTGCGAGGATCTTTGCACCGATCACACTGCAAGATGGGCACTGGTGTGGGGTGGGGCAGGGTGTGCTAGAGAGAAACCCCCCCCCCCCCCCCAGAGGAGACAGCAACCGATAGAGACCTGTGGGGCCCAGAGTCTGTGGGGCGGGGGGACCCCGCAGCAGAACACAGAACCGTGATCTCAGCCTCGGTGGTCCCGATCCTGACTCCAGGTTTGGACTCACGGATGGGGCTGGGGGAGCGTCCCAGAGAGGGAGAAGGGGAGAATCTGCCTCCCTCGCCCCATATCCCAGCATACCCGAGCAACTGTCACAGATGCAGGGACTGCACATGAGTGGGGAGGGGCTGTGGCTCAATCCTGGCTCAGACACGCCTCTGGCCCCCTCCCCACTCCCCTCTCCAGCATGGACCCTTCTCCCCTGCCCTGAGCAACCCTCCCCCACTGCCCCCAGCACCAGACGTTTCCCTCCCCCAGAGCCAGGGGCCACGCCCCAGAGCTCCAGGAGCGGTGCCACCCCCCTGCCCGCCGCAGCCTGTCCCTCCCCAGGCAGAGCTGCCGGTGCCAACTCCCCAGGCAGGTTAACCTCACTGGGGATGGCAGGGCAGGGACAGGGGCAGAGATGCCGGGATGGGGGGAGGCACCAAGGGGGCTTGGCGAGGCTGGGTGGAAAGGGGGCACTGGGGTGCAGGTCACTGAGACACCAGGATGGGGTGGGGGGCACCAGGGACACCGGGGGCGCCGGGCAGCATGGGGGAAACTGGGCCCCACAGCCTGACTCCTGTGAGCCCAGAGTGGGTCGATGCAGGGAGCAGGAGGGGGAGCTCAGCCCCTCCCCAGCGTGTGCCCTCAGCCCCAGGGAATCTCAGGGTCTCCGGCCCAGCCCTGGGCGCTTTGCTGCGGCTGCTAGTGAGGGGCCGGGTTGCACTCAGGGGCCAGGAACTGAGCTGAGACCCAGCAAATTCATTTCACCCAGGGCCCCTGAATGGGCATCGGTGGGAACGGCAGGTTCTGGGGGGTGCTGGGAAGCCCAGGGATCCCCCCACGCCCAGAGCGGCTCAACCCAACCCGCTGGCACAGCTGGCACTGCCAGGGAGAGCCGGGGCCAGGAGGGGCAGTGGCAGGATGGGGGGGCAGAGCCCCACATCTCTGGGGGGCAGCATCTCCCAGGGAGCCAGGAGTGCCAGGACACCCTGTACTGGGCAGTGTCTGTGTTTGGGGGCAGGTTCCCCCCATGACCTAGGTGGGCTCATCCCCCAGGGGAGACGCCCAGAGCCCCATCGCTGAGGCAGAGATAGGCTGTGGGGGGGGGGGGGGCCTGGCCCATGGTCAGCGCAGCTCCGGGGGGTGACACTTACCGTAGACGCGCAGACCCACTGTGATGATGCTGGAAGAAGCATCGTTCAGATCCACCTGCACCGTGTAGTTCCCGGTGTCGCTGAGCGTTAACCCCGCGATGTTCAGGGCGCAGCCGGGCCCCGCTGTCTCCCGCCCCGTGTGGGCCGGGCCGTTGCTCTGTGCGGGGGGGTTTGGGTTGTAAGTGAAAATCCGTCCCTTGTCATCAGTGCTCGCGGATCGGTACCACTTGCAGAGCAACACGTTCTGTGCAGGCGGCTGCGGGGCCAGGCTGACGTCCCCCCCCCCCATCGCGGGGCTCGGCGGGGTGATGAGGATGGTCTGGGCCGGCGCCGGCTGGAGGCAGGAGCTCAAGACGGAGGCTGCGGGGGAAGCAGAGGCCGGAGCCTGGGGGGTCAGTGGGTCTGGGGGGACACGACCAGCGACCGCCCTGCCAGGGGAGACCCACCAGCCGTGGGGCACGGGGCAGAGCTGGGCTGGTCCAGGCCCTGCCCCCCAGAGCTCGGCACCGACTGGGGGGACCTGCCCGGCCCCTGGGAACGGGACCCCCAGGCTGGGTCTGCGCCGGGGACACGGAGGCAGCGACGCCGCGATGGCGACAGCATCGTCCTCCAAGGGAGCCCGGCAGGTGCGTGCAGCGGGTCTGGGCGCGTCGGTGCCGGGTGCGGGTCTCGGGGCCCAGCTCTGCCTGTCGCTGCCCCGTCGCGGGGCGGGGCAGGGGGGGGCAGGTGCTGCCGATGGCTCCGTGGAGATGGGGGCCAGGCGGACGGGGCACCCCTGGGGGCGGGGCAGGCTCCCTGGGGGTGCAGGGGACCTACCCTGGGGCTAACACCCCCGGGGGGTGACCCCGCTCTCTGCCCCACAGCTGCCGAGCCCCCCGCCCCGCCCGGCTCTCACCTGCCAGCAGCAGCCCCACCCAGGGGCCGCCCCACGCGGGGGGTCCCAGCTCCCGGGCAGGCGCCCCATGGCCCTTCCCCGCCCGGGGGTCGCTGCTGCGGTGCCTTGCACAGAGCCCGGCGCGGGGCCGGCCGGACGCCTGGGTTCTCTCGGGAGCGGCTGTGCCAGCGGCCGGCTCTGAGCCGTGGGGCGGGCGGGGCGGGGACTAGACAGCTCCGGTCCCCGCCCCCTCCCCGGGCCGGGCTAACTCCGAGCCGGCCGCCCTCGGGCTGGGATCCCTCCCCCGGCCCCGCTCCGCTGGGAGCGACCTGGCACTGGCGTGGGGCAGCTGGGAGCCGGGGGGGGCCCGGCTCCGGGGTACGGGGATACCTCGGGGGCCCCTGGGCTGTGGCTGGGCCGGGCACCGGCACCAGCGCAAAACACGCCGGGTCCGGCCGGCAGCTCGGCACACTCAGCCCGGCTGTGTCGGCACCGGGGGCAGCTCGCAGGGACACACTCACCCGGCCGGGTCTGTGCAGCGCCGGGCACAGCGGCCCCGATCCGGGCTGGGGTCTCTCGGTCTCCGTGACACGGGTGTCCGGGCTGGGAACTGGCAGCCCCGGGCACAGGCGACGCCAGAGGCTGCCCCAGCCCAGACTGGCCCGGCCGGTTCTGTGGCTGGGTCACGGGCGGGCACGGAGCTGTCGGTGGGGGAGGGGCCCTGTGCGGGGGGTCAGAATATCTCCCCCCCGGCTGGGGGCCCTGGGGTTTGTTTCCAGGGAACCGGGGAGGGGGGAGGTTCCTCCCATTGCGATTCCCTGTATGTCATCCCTGAGCCCAGATCTCACCTGCTCCAAACAGGATCCAGCCCCAACCCCGGGTGCCCCCAGCTCCCCTCAGCCCCCCAGTGTCCCCTTGGCCCCCCAGCCTCTCGGGACCCCCTGCCCCCTCACACGGGAACCCCCAGCTCCGCGCTCCCTGCCCTCTGCCCCCCCTCCGAGCAAGGCAGCCTCCGCCAGCGGGGTCGGGTCCTGCCCCGGGATCCCTCGGGGGGTTATTCTGGCTGCGCCCCTGCCCCGGGGAGGGGGACAGTGAAGGCCCCGGGCGGGGCGAGGTGCTCAGATCCACCCCCAGAGAGCACAGCTGAGCCCTGGCCTGGGAACCCCCGAACCTGCTGCTGCTATGGGGCACCCGGAGCTCACAGCCCCACAGCGCCACCCAGGGGCCAGCGGGGGACGGGCACGAAGGGGGGTGGCAGCACCCAGGGCCTGGGAGTCCTGCTGTGCCCCTCCTGCCTCATCCGGAGGGGGGACCCCCGACTCCTGGGGTCAGGGTCCCCCCCTCACCCCAGAGCTGGCCCTGTGTCCCCCAGCACAGCTCCTGGGAAACTGGGTCTCCTGGGACTCCTGTCTCTCTTCTGGCCCTGGGAGGGGAGAGGGGTCTAGCGGTTAGAGCAGTGGCAGGTCCGGGGCCAGGACTCCTGGGTTCTATCCCGGCTCTCGGTGTCAGTTCCCCTCGCTGGGGGTGCCGGGCTGGCGGGACGGCTCTGGAATGGGGAAGCCCTGGGGCACTGCAGGCTCTGGGCGTCGGCCCAGCAGTAACCGCTCTGCACTAATCCTTCCTGCTCGGTTCCCGGCAGAGCCGTCAGGGTGACAGGACGATGGGTGCCCCCCACTGGGCCCAATCACAGCCAATGGGCACCGGGCTGGCACCGGGACGGCAGCCGCCGGGTATAAAGGCTGCGGCAGCCCCCAGACAGCACTGCCCAAATGGAGCAACTCCTTCAACTCTTCCTGCTGCTGCTGTCTGTGGGCATGGCCGCCGGCTGGCCCCATGTGCCAGGTGAGAAGGGATGGGGGGGCCCTGTGTAGCCAACCCCCAGGCTGTGCCCCACCCCAGAGCCAGCTGCATCTCAGCAACGGTGAGGGATCCCAGTGTAACCCTTCTGCCTGACCGAGCCGGCAGCAGCGATGGCTGGGTTCTAGATCTAGGGGTCCCTGTCAATGATACACACCAAACTGGCTCGAGCCCCCACCTGGTTACGCAGGTGGTGTCGAAGGGAGGGCTTTGGATTCTTCGATCATGGAATGCTGTTCCAGGAAGAAGGATTACTAGGAAGGGACGGGATTCATCTAACGAAGAGAGGGAGGAGTATCTTCGCAGACAGGCTGGCTAACCTAGTGAGGAGGGCTTTAAACTAGTTTCGACGGGGGACGGGGACCTAAGCCCGAAGGTAAGTGGGGAAGAGGGACACCACAAGGAAGCAGAAGTAGGAGGGTGCAGCAGGGGAGGCCTCCCGATTCATACTGTGGAAGTAGGCCACTCGGCTACTTATCTCAAGTGCCTGTACACAAATGCAAGAAGTCTGGGAAACAAGCAGGAAGAACTGGAAGCCTGGCACAGTCAAGAAACTACGACATGATTGGAATAACTGAGACTTGGTGGAATAACTCTCACGATTGGAGCGCTGTCATGGATGGGTATAAACTGTTCAGGAAGGACAGGCAGGGGTGAAAGGGAGGAGGAGTTGCACTGTATGTAAGAGAGCACTATGACTGCTCTGAGCTCCAGTATGAAGCTGGAGATAAGTCAGTTGAGTGTCTCTGGGTTAAGCTTAGAAGCAAGAACAATAAGAGTGATGTCCTGGTGGGTGTCTGTTACAGACCACCAGACCAGGAGGACGAGGTAGATGAGGCTTTCTTTACTCAACTAGGGAAAGTTTCCAGTTCACAGGGCCTGATTCTCATGGGAGACTTCAATCACCCTGACATCTGCTGGAAGAGCAATACAGCAGAGCACAAACAATCCAGGAAGTTTTTGGAGAGTGTCGCTGACAATTTCCTGGTGCAAGTGCTGGAGCAACCAACTAGGGGCCGTGCTTCTCTTGACCTGCTGCTCACAAACAGGGAAGATTTGGTAGGAGAAGTACAAGTGGGTGGCAACCTAGGCAGCAGTGACCATGAGATGGTCGAGTTCAGGATCCTGACGAAAGGAAGGAAGGAGAGCAGCAGGATACGGACCATGGACTTCAGAAAAGCGGACTTTGACTCCCTCAGGGAACTGATGGGCAGGATTCCCTGGGAGGCTAATATGAGGGGGAAAGGAACCCAAGAGAGCTGGCTGTATTTTAAGGAGACCTTATTGAGGGCACAAGAGCAAACCATCCCGATGTGCAGAAAGAATAGCAAATATGGTAGGCGTCCAGCTTGGCTTAACAAAGATGTCCTTGGCGAACTAAAACGCAAAAAAGAAGTTTACAAGAAGTGGAAGCTTGGTCAGATGACTAGGGAGGATTATATAAACACTGCTCGAACGTGCAGGAATGAAATCAGGAAGGCCAAAGCACAATTGGAGTTGCAGCTAGCAAGGGACATGAAGGGGAACAAGAAGGGTTTCTACAGGTATGTTGCCAACAAGAGGAAGATTAGGGAAAGTGTGGGCCCCTTAGAGAATGAGGGGGGCGACCTAGTGACGGAGGATGTGGAGAAAGCTGAGGTACTCAATGCCTTTTTTGCCTCTGTCTTCACAGACAAGATCAGCTCCCAGACTGCTGCACTGGGTGGCACAGAATGGGAAGGAGGCGAACATCCCACAGTGCTGAAGGAACGGGTCCAAGACTATTTAGAAGGATTGGACATTCACAAGTCCATGGGGCCGGATGCAATGCACCCGAGGGTGCTGAGGGAGTTGGCTGAGGTGATTTCAGAGCCATTGGCTATTATCTTTGAAAGCTCGTGGGAACAGGGGGAGGTCCCTGAGGACTGGAAAAAAGCAAATCTAGTGCCCATCTTCAAAAAAGGGAGGAAAGAGGATCCAGGGAACTACAGACCGGTCAGCCTCACCTCAATCCCTGGAAAAATCATGGAGCAGGTCCTTAAGGAATCCATTTTAAGGCACTTGGAGGAGAGGAAGGTGATCAGGAACAGTCAACATGGATTCACTAAGGGAAAGTCATGCCTGACCAACCTGATTGCTTTCTATGATGAGGTGACTGGCTCTGTGGATGTAGGGAAGGCGGTGGATGTGATATACCTTGACTTTAGCAAAGCTTTTGATACTGTCTCACACAGTATTCTTATCAGCAAGTTAAAGAAGTATGGGTTGGATGAATGGACTATAAAATGGATAGAGAACTGGCTAGAGCATAGGGCTCAACGTGTAGTGATCAATGGCTCCATGTCTAGCTGGCAACCGGTCACAAGCGGAGTTCCCCAGGGGTCTGTCCTGGGGCCGGTTTTGTTCAACATCTTTATTAATGATCTGGAGGATGGGGTAGATTGCACCCTCAGCAAGTTTGCGGACGACACTAAGCTGGGGGGAGTGGTAGATACCCTGGAGGGTAGGGATAGGATACAGAGTGACCTAAACAAACTGGAGGATTGGGCCAAAAGAAATCTAATGAGGTTCAACAAGGACAAGTGCAGAGTCCTGCACTTAGGAAGGAAGAATCCCATGCACAGCTATAGACTGGGGACCGACGAGCTGGGCAGCAGCTCTGCAGAAAAGGACCTGGGGGTAACGGTGGATAAAAAGCTGGATATGAGTCAGCAGTGTGCCCTGGTTGTCAAGAAGGCTAATAGCATATTGGGCTGCATTAGGAGGGGCATTGCCAGCAGGTCACGGGAAGTGATTATTCCCCTCTATTCGGCATTGGTGAGGCCGCATTTAGAATATTGTGTCCAGTTTTGGGCCCCCCACTACAAAAAGGATGTGGACAAGTTGGAGAGAGTGCAGCGGAGGGCAACCAAAATGATGAGGGGGCTGGAGCACAGGACTTATGAGGAGAGGCTGAGGGAACTCGGCTTGTTTAGTCTGCAAAAGAGAAGAGTGAGGGGGGATTTGATAGCAGCCTTTAACTACCTGAAAGGGGGTTCTAGGGAGGATGGGGCTAGGCTGTTCTCGGTGGTGGCAGATGACAGAACAAGGAGCAACGGTCTCAAGTTGCAGGGCGGGAGGTCTAGGTTGGACATTAGGAAAAAGTTTTTTACCTAGGAGGGTGGTGAAGCACTGGAATGGGTTACCTAGGGAGGTGGTGGAATCTCCATCCTTAGAGGTTTTTAAGCTGAGGCTTGACAAAGCCTGGTTGGGATGATATAGCTGAGGTTAGTCCTGCTCTGAGCAGGGGGTTGGACTAGACACCTCCTGAGGTCCCTTCCAACTCTAATATTCTATGATTCTATGATTCTATGGTCACCTGGGAAATCTCACACTATCCCCTGGGCGCCCCAAAGGGCAATACTTCCCCTCTGAGTGTAGACAGAACCTTTTAATGGCAGAAGAGAGGTAACACCGCACTGGGTTGGAAGCAGTGCAAACTGAGTTCATGAACTCCATGAGCCAAACCCATCCCAGAGTACGGGGCGTGTCCTGCACCTCCCGTCCTTCTTCCCCTGTACTGACCGGCATCGGTTGCAATGTCCACCTCTCGGGTGCAGCTCCACCCCCTATGCCACTCCTGTCCGACACAGGTTTGACTAGGCCCCCTCTGCTGCTGTCTTCTTCTGCCCTTGGGCCTCGCTGAGTC
This sequence comes from Emydura macquarii macquarii, assembly GCF_026122565.2. Lineage (NCBI taxonomy): Eukaryota > Metazoa > Chordata > Testudines > Chelidae > Emydura > Emydura macquarii. The sequence goes on along the minus strand of NW_027130200.1, from coordinate 35,353 downwards.
CCTGACCACTAGCACCAACCATGCCTGGCTCCCGCTGACCGCACCGGGCTAGCACCGACTGTGCCGGCCTCCCCCCACAGGTGTCTGGTGCTCACTCAGCGCTGTCAGTTGTCAGGCAAGGTTCCCCAGATCCTCGCCTGGTTCAGCTCTTAGTGAGTTCAGCGCATGGTAAACCTTCTGCTGACACACAGCCAACGTCCCTGCTTTCAAGAAACAAAAGACTCCAAGAGGAATCATTAATTCCACTTTTTAACAAGGAGAGGTGAGTCAGTCCATGCCTAGGGACAGCCCTTTGCCAGAGCCAATACAATTCCAATAGAAAACACCTCCACATTTACCAGGCTGGAACATCTGTCCGCCACCCTGGTGGGGCTCTGTCTAGTTAACGGTGCAGATTCTATCACAACAGACTAAGCACAGTTCTGCTAACATCTGTTCATGCAATTCAAGGACAACATTTCATTGCCCCAGCAGTTAACACAAAAGTGGTTTGTAGCCCAAAACCAGCCCTGCTAGCCATTTCCCATCATGCTCAGCACCTAGGTAAGTTAATTGTACTCATGCAGATACAAAGCCCATGCAGATAAAATGATCCCCTTTACTCAGACACTCAGACCTGGCTTACACTTCTATAAGCAGCCCCTGTGCCCAGCCCAGAGGGGCCGCGTCTCAGCGCCGGTTAGCATTTAGCTTCCTTTCTCCTGTGGGTGCAGGTGGGGGACCCGGCGCGGAGGGGGAGCCGAGCCCAGCCCGCGGGCAGGGGACCGGAGCAGGCGTCTGCGAGTGCCCAGGTCAGTGTCCCGGCCAGCCGGGGTGAAGGGGGGGAGGTGCCGTACACCCCCCGCACCCGGTGACGTCTCCTGTCATTTCAGGCCGGTCGGGGTCACGGCGCCAGCTCAGAGGAGACCTCGGGGCCGGGGCCAGACACAAAGGGCTGTGCTCCTGCAATGGCGTCGCCCCCCACGGGCAGGGCAGGGGTGAGAGCAGCTCCTAGCATCGGGGGGAAGGGCAGGGGGCGGGGCCAGAGATTCGGGGCTACGGGGACAGAGGCAGAGAACCGGCTTCAGGGAATGGGAGGAGGGGCTGGAGTCTGGTCACAGGGTGCAAGGATGGGGGTTGGGACGGGGGCTGGGCAGGGACTGCGGCTGACACTGAGGGAGGGACGGGGTTGGTAGTGGGGTGCAGAGAAGGGGGTGGGGACGGGTGCAGGGATCAGGGGCTGGCACAGAGGGGAAGGGGGCAGGGATTGGGGCTGGCACTGTGGGGGTCTGGGCTCTAGCGGGGGTACGAGACACTCCTGCTAACACCCCCGGTCTCTCCCGCAGGGCGTCACCCCCAGGGCAGGGGCCGAGGGCGCCAGCAGCACAGGTGCAGACAGCAGCGGTGCCGCGAGTTCCCGACCCGGTGCCGGCAGCAGGGCCTGGCGAAGGGGCTGCTGCTGCCCCTCTAGCTGCCCTGCCCGGGGCCCGTGGGGCGCTGAGTGGAGCCAGTGGGGGTGTCTCACCGTCACCCTCTCAATAAAACCCCGGTCAAGGGGACGCTCCCGTCTCGTCTCTGTGTGTGGCTCCTTCACCCCCACCTCTGAACCCACTGGCAGGGGCAAAACTACCTGCTGACGCCTCCCTCCAGGGGCTGCCCCAACCCCTCCCCCCCTGCTCCCAACAGCACGCAGGGGGTGGGGGCAGCAGCTGTCACTCACCCCTGGGAGTGTTAACTCTGAAGCCTAGTGATGGCAGCTGGGGTCAGCGCCCGTAGCCAGCCGTGGGTGTGAGGAGGAAGAGGTAGCCTGGGGTGTCCCAATGACAGGGTGGTAGAGCTGGGGGCCAGTGGGGGCAGGAGGAGGTACCCCCACTCCCAGCAGAGGGTTGCACAGTGCCGGCTCTAGGAAGGGCCGGAGGGGGTGACCGTACCGAGGTCAGAGGCTGTGAGCCGGGGGTGACGGGGCAGGAGGGGACCTGGCTGATACCTTGTGTCTCCTTCTGCCAGTCGGGGTCGCAGCAGCAAGGCCAGGTTCAGTATCTAGGGGCCTGTCGACAATAGACGCCCAAACCGGCTCCAGCCCCAACCCAGCACCCGGGACAGTCACAGCCACCCCTGGGCGCCGTGAGAGGCCGCGCTGCCCCGCTCGCCTGCAGAGACTGAGCGTGGGACAGAGACGTTAACACACGGGACAGTGACCCGGCCGTACCGCGGGAAACGCCGGAGCAGGAGCCACACGCGTGAACCACGAGGAAAACCCCCGCCCGGAGCACGTGGGGCCGTTTCCACTGGCCTCAGGGTCTGAACTGCAGGAACCAGAAGTTCCTTTAATGTGACCCCCGCCCAGCCCCCGTCACAGGTGCCCTCAGTCAGCGCAGAGCCAGCACTTAGAGGGGAGCTGCACAGGTCACCGCCTGCCCTGGAGGAGGCGGGGGGGAAATGCCCTTTGCTGGCTCTGCTGTCCAGCCGCTTCGCCGGCCGTTCCTGGCTCCGCCGGCCGCCCTGCCAGCGTCACCAATGCCACCAGCACCGCCTGCTGCCGCCTGCTTCTCTGGGGTCGGTGCCTGCACCGAGCTCAGCACGGGGGTGTTTGCGTCACACCTGGAACCGGGCCCTGGATTTTACCCCCTTCGGCACTTGTGGGGTCTGATTTCCATCCTCCAGGGAACGTCTCCCCATTAGCCCCAGCGCTGCTCCCCCCGGGCATTGGCCAGGGCAGGACACCTGCCTGGTGCCTGGGGTGCGCCCCAGCTACCAGCCCGGCTTCTGCCCCGGGCACCGGCTGAGTCACTCCCGCCTCGCAAAGCTCAGCCCGGTGGCCACGGTATGAGTGGAAGGCCGGCAGCCTCCCCGGCGGGGCAGAGATGGGTCAGGGCAGTGCCTGCGTGTCCCTTGTCTGCCCATGCCCATGATGCCATCCGTGTGTCTGTCTGCTCGACCCAGTGTCTTCCTATCCCTGTGTCCATGTCTGCGTCTCCCCACCGCCAGCGTCTGTGTGTCCCCATATCTATGTGTCCCAGCATCTCTGTGTCCCCATAGCTGTGTGTCCCAGTGTCTGTGTGTCCCACTGTCTGTGTTTCCCCATGCACCCACCCGCGGCGTCAGCCCAGCCCCCGCTCACACTCACAACCGGGGGTCGTGGGCTAAATTTGGACATTTCATTTTATTACAAACACGGCGGCAATCACAGCGAAGCACCCCCCCGTCAGACAACCCCCCCCCGCCCCCATGCACAATCATCACACAGTGAGCAACACAAGCACCCACCCCATAGCCGGGACACCATTTGACAGCGTGAGACTGAGGGATGGGGGTGCAGAGAGCTGGAGGAGGGAGCTGGCATGTGGGGGGCTGAGTGCTATGGGGCAATGGTGCCGCCTCACCAATGCACTGGGGCTGCCTGGCACGCCAGAGCCATCCCCTGCACCCAGCCAGCACTGACAGCATGCCCTGAGACGGGGGGTGTCAGCTATTATCCATCAGCTCCCCCTGCACAGCTCCCCCGCCCGCCCCCGACCCCATGAACCCAGGAGTCCTGGCTCCCATCCCTCCCCCCGAACTCTAACCACTAGACCCCACTCCCCTCCCAGAGCCAGGGAGAGAACCCAGGAGTCCTGATGCCCTCAGCCGGGGAGGGTCTCACACTCGTTTTGCTCAGGGGGCAGTTGCCCTGCATGGGGGGCAAAGGGGCAGGTGGGAGGTGCTGTGTTGGGGAGGAGCTGCAGCAGCTCCCTGGGTGGGGGGACGGGAGGGGAGGCAGACACCCAGCGGGGGTGGGGGGATGGCATCGATTCCTGAGGTCCCAAGCAAATCACGGTCATTTCTTCCTGATTTCTGAGTAGACGGTGCTGCTGGCCGGGAGGGGCTGGGGTCCGGGCGGTAGTTTCTGGTCTCCCGCGGTGAAGGCTAGTGTAGAATATTGAATGTCTTCCTTACCCTGAAAGGCAGGCAAGCCGGATCAGGAAGAGAACCCAGGAGTCCTGACTCCTAGCCCCCTCCCTCCCTCCCTCCCCCTGCTTGCACCAGGAGGGTGACACTGAAGTCAGACGTCCCAACCAGCCACAAACAGTGCTTCTGATTCCCCACACTGGTTATCAAGAAGCCAAAATACAAATGCACACAGCCCCCTTCACTGCATTTCAGCCTCTGGCTCCCAGTCAGCCACTAGGTCCAGTAAAGAGACCAGTTCTTTAACTCTCTGCTCTTTACTAAAAAGGTTCTCCTGACCCCAAGAGGTCAGCCACAGCACCAGAGCAATGTAAGTTTGGAGCTTACCCAAACTACCGTGCTGGCAGCCAATCCTCTAGTAACTAACTAAAGGTTTATTGTAAAAAGAAAGAATTAAACCATAAGAGAAATGTTACAGGGTCAAAGCAAATCAGATACATACACATGATTGAAAGTCCAGCTACATCAGGTTTCTAGAAGAGATGTGGAGCTGCAGCTTGTACAGTTCCCCTCTGGTGCACACCCAGTACCTGGATGGTCTCAGTCCTTTGTTTCACAGCTTCAGCTGCAGATAACTTCAGCTGCAGGGTCGTAGGTGGCTGAAGGCTGAACAGGATTGAAAACAAAATGGATCCCGGGCACCTTTTATGTCCTCTGGCATTGGCCATGCTGCCTGTGGAATTTTACAGGAACCAAAATGGAGTCCAGAGTCACATGAGTAAGTCCTGGTGACTCATCAGGTGTATCCCTGGCTTCTCTCCCTGGGTCCCTTGCACCTGGGAATGTCTTGATGGACCATTGAGCAGGCCACTGTCCTGCAGCCATCCTGTCTGGGGTGTGACCAGACACAGCACAATTTGAAATAGACACAGCAACCATATCCCATAACACATGAACAGAAACATCCTCATCTGACTCAGCACATCACAGCCTTTCCAACAGCACCTGGCATGGCACATCTCACATGGGTTATTATAATTTGGACACACTGATGTCAAACAATATCATACATCCCCCCACCGCCAATCCAGCCAGCGTCACAGAAGCGCCAAAAGAAGACACACTGCGGGGAGCACTCGCCGGCACCGAAGCCGGCTAAGAACAGTTCAGGGAAGCTGAAGTCAGCCCGGAAGGGGTCTGTGCCGTGTGGGCATCAAGCCTGGCACCTGCGCCGATGACGACTCCAGGGAGCAGCAGGCCCTGTGCCACCTATTGGTCCCCTCCACGCCGGATGCATTCCAGGTGACGAAGGGCCCATTGGCCATGCCGGAGCTGCCTGCACCACGAGAGGGTAGCCCCCCCGAGGAGCGGATGCCCCAGCTGGGGCTCCGTTAAAGGGGATGTTAGCGGCTACGCAACCGCTGTGTCTCCCATCAAGTGTTTGCTGCTCGCCAGCCTCGTGGCGCTCGTCAGGTTCTCAGCACCTGTCTCCGGAGCCGCGCTGAGAGAGATCGGGTTTGCGTTTCCAGTCTCTGGATGCTAGGCACCAGTCCCTGGAGCGCCGGCATCGATCCCTGGAGCGCCTGCATTGATCTTTGGACCCCACAGTTTGCCGAGCCCGCGGCGTCACGAGTTGCAGCATGCACCAGGTCACCGGAGCCCTGGCACTGCTCCAGTCATTACCGGAAACCGAAGGACGACGCGGCCAAGATGTAGCAACGCTGCGGCTCCGGATACGCTCCCCGACGCTGGAGCTCCGGCGCAGAGATGCAGAGACGCGGATGCACTGGTGCTCCCGGGGTCACCGGGATAGACTGCTTCGGACTCAGGGGAGGAAATTATAGTCCTCTCAAAGGCGCAGACTACAAAGCCCCTGTGGGTTTCCCCGTGCACCATAGAGGGAGGTGGACTCCAGGTCAATGGACTGGACCCTGGCAACCCTGGACCCCGCGGGGATTCCCCATTCCACGGTGCCCAACCCACTCTCGTCCGCGGGAACTTCGGTGCCATGCTCGTCGAAAGACCCTGCCACGGCACTGGCCTTAGACATCGACTCGGAGCATGAGGAGTCGCTCTCGGGGAGTGCGTTGGTGACACGCCCCCAGCGCCCCAGACAAGGCGGTGGCGGGCCCCTCGCTCGCTGCCCTGCGGGACGATTATCGGTGCATCAGGAGCTGCTGACACGGGCAGCAGCCAACCTGGGCCTTTACCCAGAGCAGCGCAGAGACCCCGTGGCTGAGCTCTGTGGTGTCCTGGCGTCCACAGCCCCATCCAGGGCGGCTCTCCCGGGCACGAAGGGGCAGCGCAGCTGGCGAGGGTTTGTGCAAACCCGGCATCTGAGGCGGGCAGAGAACAGTGCTGTGTGCTCGCTAAGCGCTTCCAACACCTGTCCACGCCCGTCCCCGGGTTCGCTGGAGGGCGCGGCGGCCACGAGCACCACAGGCAGGGCACGTGAGCGTCACAGCAGAGAACACGGAGGCAAAGCAGCTGATTGCCGTGGTCGGACGCGGTACTGGACACCAGCCTGCAGCCGAGTGTCCAACCAGCCGGCGTGTGAACATCCGGCAAGCGCTGGAGAAGTTCATCGACTCGCTGCCCGTCCTCCAAACGAGAGTTCGAGGCCACCCTGGAGGAGGGTGGGACGCTGGCCAGGGCCTCCTTGCCGGCGGATTCAGATGTGGCGACTTGTTCGCTGCCCTCGGTGTGAAGGATGCTGATCTTCACATGGCTCTTTCCACAATTCCTGCGGTTTGCAGCGGGAGCCGGCGCTGCCAATTCACGGTCCTCCCCTTCCGCCTTTCCACGGCCCCTCACGTGTTCACTGAGCACGCGGCGCTGGGACCGCCCTCCGCAGGCCAGGCAGTGCAGGGGATTCCTTACCGGGACGCCTGGCTAATCAAAGGCCGCTCGAGAGCACAGGTCCATCACGACCCTGGAATCGTGAGAGACACGTGTCGGGCGCTGGGCCTGCATCGCTGCTCCTGCCGGCACAGAGAATAGTCCGTGGGGCGCCCTAGACTCTATTCAAGCCAAGCGCTGCGGCCCGGCACCAGAGTCCAGGCTCTGGCAGGACGTCTGGCCAGTCTACGGGCCCCTCTCACCACGGCGAGGGTTTGTTTCAACCTCCTGGGGCATCTGGCACCTCAAACGTCTGCGGTGCGCTGCGGCAGGCTGCGGTTGTGGCCGCTCCAGATGTGGCTGGGAGGTGAGTGTGTGGGGGGGGGGTGACGGGAACCCTGTCCAGGGGGTGTCTGGAGGGGAGTATCCCGTTGCCAGCCACCTGTGCAGTGGCCGTAACCGCAGCTTGCTCACGTCCACTCTGGTTTTGGTGAGTCCCCAGCTGTGCCGCGGGCGCTGGGCAGGAGTTCCCGGGCGTGGGGATGGCAGCTCTGCTCGGCCGCATCCTGCGTGGTCCTGAGCTAGCTGCGTGATGGCAGAGCGGGACGTGAAGGTGTGTAGAGACGGACACACAGCGACCACACAGACATCCTGGCCAGGCACACGCGCCAGGAAAGCTGCCGAGGACGCCTGGGCCCTGGTGGAATGGGCTGACAGGGACACGACTCCGGCGTGTTCATAGTGGGCGCCAATGCAGGCTGAGATCCAGGAGGATGGGGTGGATGCAGCCTCAGCCAGTTTGCAGCTGACACTGAGCTGGGGTCAATGGTAGATACCCTGGAGGGCAGGGATGGGATACAGAGAGACCTAGACAAATGGGAGGATTGGGCCAAAAGAAATCTGCTGAGGTTCAACAAGGACAAGTGCAGAGTCCTGCACTGAGGATGGAAGAATCCCATGCACAGCTACAGACTGGGACCGACGAGCTAGGCAGCAATTCTGCATAAAGGACCTGGGGTTATAGTGGACAAGAAGCTGGATATGAGTCAGCAGTGTGCCCTGGGTGCCAGGAAGGCTAATAGCATATTGGGCTGCATTAGTAGGAGCATTGTCAGCAGATGGAGGGCAGTGATTATTCCCCTCTATTCAGCATTGGTGAGGCCACATTTGGAGTATTGTGTCCAGTTTTGGGCCCCCCACTACAAAAAGGATGTGGAAAAGTTGGAGAGAGTCCAGTGGAGGGCAACACAAAAGATGAGGGGGCTGGAGCACAAGACTTATGGGGAGAGGCTGAGGGAACTGGGCTTGTTCAGTCTGCAGAAGAGAAGAATGAGGGGGGATTTGATAGCAGCCTGCGACTACCTGAAAGGGGGTCACAGGGAGACTGGAGCTAGGCTGTTCTTATGGTGCCAGACACAGAACTAGGAGCAACGGTCTCACGCTGCAGTGGGGCAGGTCTAGGGTGGATATTCGGCGGGTGGAGCACTGGGGTTGGTTACTAGGGAGCTGGGGGAATCTCCATCCTTCGAGGTGTTTAAGCTGCGGTTGGACACAGCCCTGGCTGGGAGGGTTTAGCTGAGGTTGGTCCTGCTTTGAGCAGGGGCTGGACTAGACACCTCCTGGGTTCCTTCCACCCCTCGTCTTCTCTGGGTCTGTGACATTCGCTGCGAGGAGCCTGGCCTGCCCTTCGTCCTGTCCGCAATCACCGCGCAGAGCTGCGTGGAGCCGCGCAGAGTCTGGCCCTAGGATGGAGAAGGCCAGAGGCCGTACATGGGGCGAGTGCAGGCGTCTCTCCATCGCTGCTGTGCGGCTCGGGGCAGAACGCCGGCAGGACGATGCCGGATCGACGGGAAAGTGGGAAGCGACCGTGGGCAGGAACGCGGGAGGAGGGCGCAGCTGCACCGTGTCCTTGAGAAACACGGCGTCAGGCGGCTGCGAGGTCAGGACCTTTCCCCCCGACACGCTGCGTGCAGAGCTGACGCTGCTGGACACGCAGCTTCAGGACACGCGCCTGAGCGAGCAGGAGGCCGGGTTGGAAGGCGGAGCTGTGAGCCGAGACAGGAGCAGGGGCAGGTCCCGGGAACCGGCTCTAGTCGGAGCAGAGAGCCTTTCTGTGCCGGGCCTGGGGGCTCATCTGGAGCAGCCGGGAACCTGGCGAGAAGGGGGGGCTGCAGCCAAGGGCCGTGCTCGGAGCAGCGGGGGCTGCGGGGTCCCTAGGGCCTGGCACAGCAGGGGGGGCTGGGGGATGGGCAGGCCAGGCCAGGCCAGGAGCCCTGGAGAGCCGGGAGAGACACTCACGGTCACAGGCCGGCCTGGCCCAGCGAGAGCCGGGCTGGGGGCGTCGCTTCCCTGCACTGCGGGACATTTGCTTTGCAAAGATGCAGAGGGGCGCCCGCTTGTGGGGAGAGCCATGGGCTGGGCGGGGGCTACGGGAGAGCAGGAGGTGGGGGAGGGCTGGGAGCCCGGACGCCTGGGTCCCCCCGGCTGGCCGTGGCCGTTTTGCTGACGCAGAGGCCAGACGGCTGGACACAGTTCCTCTTTGTGGTGATTGCCTCGTGTTTGTTTAGCGTGAATCGCAGGAATTTGGGAAAAAACCAACGAAACCAAGTGGCTTCACCCAAGGCAGCCCCCACCCTCCCCTGTGCGATCCCCCTTCGTGCCTCCCCCCGTCCCACATAGACCCCTCGCTCGGCCCCTCCCCCAAGCTCTGATTCACTGAGTGGGCCCGGCACGTTCCCACCTGTCTGCCCCCCCCAGGGCAAAGACACGGGCTGGTCCTGCCGTGCCGGGCTGGGAGCTTGGGAAGACCAGGTCCCGATGGGGGGTTGGGGGCCACCAGGAAGCCGGGCCCCTGGGGAACCTGCCTCAGGCTGGGCCACACAGAACCACGACCCCAGGCTCGGCCGAGCCACGGGCTGGTCCCCCCACCCTCATTAGCCCCCCGACCCCCTTCCACCGGGCGCGAAATGGGGGCTCCGAGCTGGTCATGTTTCACACTCGCTGTGCAGGGGTGTGACGAGCAGCTGCGCCCCAGCAAGCCGGACAGCTAGACAGCCGCTCTCCCCAGACAGATGGACGGACGGACATGCAGACCTGGGCATTGGGGAGGGGAAGTTTCCAGCTGTGAAAACTCCAGATTCCACCCCCCCCTTGCTGGCTAATGCAAGACTGGGAAGGGGGCCGGATGCCTGGGGTCCCACACAACACCCCCCCAGTAGTGACTCCTGTCCACATACACCCCCCCCACCTGGGAGGACAGGCTACAGGGGAACATGACGGGGGGGGGAGGTTGTACACGACCCGGACACCTGGGTCCCCAAGATGAAGAGCCACCTAGTGACCCCCCCACTCTCTCAGTGCCAGGAGTGCATGGAGGGAAGGTGAGTGGGGGAGGGGTGCATGTCCACGCCCGGATGCCTGGGTCCCCTGGCAGTGCTGCCCTGGAGCAGACGTCACCGAGCTGCACCCGCCCCTGTGGGACTCTGCCCGGTTACTGGCCTTGGACTGTTTCCTTATTGCAGGGGAATTACCCTCCCCCCGCCCCAGAGATGTGACACGGGGGGGGGGGGGGGGGGGGCACCCGCTCGGCACAGACCTGGGCAGCTGTGGGGGCTGGTTTGGCTACACCAAGGCCCCGAGCAAGTGCCCTGGGGGGGGGGGGCACCTAACATGGGAGGGGCCAAGGGATCCCCTCCCCCATAGCCCCAGACATGGCTAGTGTGAGTGACAGGTGCCCACAGGGCTGACTGGAGGGGGAGGGGCAGGGGCATTGCATGGGAAAGTGGGGGTTGGAGGAGGAGGAAGGGGGTGAATGGGGAGGGGAAGTGGGGAGCGGCTGGCCTGGGTGACAAGGGAGGGGGAGGGGAAGTGGTTGGGTGTCTCTGGCCTGGGGGGGCCGATGGGAACCTGTGGGGCGGGTTCTGCTGTGGGGCCTGCAGGGGAGGGGAAAGGGGCTGGGCAGGGAGGTATCCTTAGCAGTGGGAGAATCCAGCCCGACAGCCTGCCGCACTCGCCCCCCAACCTCAGCACCCCCAGATCACGGCGCCCTGGACCTGGGGACCTGGCGACCCCTGGACCAGGGCAGCGTCAGCGTCTCCAGGGTGTTTCTGGACGGGCGTTAGCCAAGCCCCGGGTCTCGGTCTGGGCGCAGGGGTGAGGGCGACGCTCCGGGTGCAAGGGACAGGCCGGGCTAGAGGCGTGAATGGCCCCTCTGGGGTGAAACCTACGGATCCACCTGCCCTGGGGGTGATAGGAGCCAGGCCCCATCAGGGAAAAGCCCCGTGCCCCATCCCCTGCCCCGGGCCAGTCCATCCCCTGCCCTGATCCAGCCCATCCTCCATCCCAAGCCAGCTCCAGGCCAGTGCCATCCCCCCCCAGCAGGCGGAGGGGATGTGGGTGGGTGCGGGGGGAGGGGGATCCAGGAGGACTCTGTGGGGCTGCCCTGCCTGTGGATCCAGGTCCCAGCAAAGACCCCCCCGCTCGGATCCAGGTGGGTCCCACTGCAGAGACCCGCAATGGGGCAAACCCCGCCAGGTGGACGGCTCCGGGCGTGGGATTCTCTTGGCAGGGGAGACATGGGGGGGGGAGCAGCCAGAGCTGGGGTGCCAGAGACCCACACCCCAACACGGCACAGAGACGCTAGACACACACTTGCAAGCGATACACTGCACACAGACAACACACGTAAACACACACATACACACACACACAGCCACACACACACAAGGCACATGCGGACACACGTCACAACCCCGGCCGGTGTCCCGTGCGGAAGAGGTTTCCGACGATGCTGTTGCCATCACATGTCCCTGGCGCAGACCCAGCCTGGGGGTCCCGTTCCCAGGGGCTGGGGCAGGTCCCCCCAGTCGAGTGCCGAACTCTGGAAGGCCGGGCCTGGACCGACCCAGGTCTGCCCCATGCCCTGCACTCTCTGGCCGGGTCTAGCTGGGTGGCTGGTCTCCCCTGGCCGGGTGCTCGTTGGTCGTGTTCCCCCAGGCCCTGATTGGGGGGCGGGGGAAAACGTAACTGGTGTTAAGGGTGAGCTGGACACACTGCCGGGGTCACTTGTGATGGGGCCGGGCGGGGGCCAGGCTCAAAAGCCCGGGCTCATGTCTGGTGTCTGTCTCAGGATGCTAACGCTCATGCTTCAGGGTTTCGGACAGCTGCCAACAGGGGTGAGGCAGGGATTAACCCCCTCCCCCAGTGTATTCTGGGAGGTGTTTTTGTCTCCTTCCTCGCAAGTGCCGGGCTGGCTGGTTCCTGTTCACATGCCCAGGGTCTAGCTGGTCACCACGTATGGGGGGGAATCCTTCACCCCCGAGACTGGCTGGGACCGTGGGGGATTTTCCCTCCCTCCAGCATGGGGCGCGGGGCACGGGCAGGGTTATCTGGTGTCTGTCATTTACGCATCCCCCGGCCATCGCAGGGCCTGGGCACTGGTGCCCCTGGGTCCCTCCGTTCTCTGCCCGGGGCAGGCTGGGCTCCTGGGGCCGCTGCGCTTTGCTCTGAGTTCGGGGCTGGCTGGGCCGGGGGGACACGGTTCTCAGGCTAATGAGCTGCTCCCGCCCGGCCCGGGTGGCTCTGAATGCAGGAGATCCCGGCTCGCCCCATCTCCTGCGTCCCGAGGCCCCGCGGCTGCGCTGCCCCCAGGTCGGGCACACGGCCCGGCTGCGCTGCCTCCTGCGCACACGCTGCAGCCGCTCTGGGTTCAGCCAGGAGCCACCTGGGGAGAGACCTCGGGGGGTCACGGCCCACACCCCCCGGTGTCTCTCCCCACTGCAAACAGCACAAGGGGGCTGGATATTTGGGGGGCTGGATCTAGGGAGCCTTGGCTCAAAGGGCCCCAAATAGACACCACGACCCCCCTCCCCTGTAGACCCCGGAAACACCGAGCCAATCGGTGGGGAGGGGCTTTTAGTGAACTTGGCAAAGCGGCTGTGACAGGGCAGGTGGGTCTGACCCTTCGCCCCAGCAGAGACCCCCCCCAGATACAGGGGTCGTCCCAGCATGCACCAGGGCACTGGGGGGCATCATCTCCTCAGCTGGTCGTACACGTCCCGCTGTCCGGGCTGCAGCGTCTGGGGGAAACGGGGAGGTGTGAGCCAGAGACGCCCCCGCCCTGGGGGACCTACCCCTCCACCAGGCCCGGACAGCCCCCACCAGGCCTTGACAACCCCCCCCCGGGCCCATCCCTGCCCCATCCGCAGCTGGGCACCCCCAGAAGTTTTCACCAGCCTCGGGGCTCCCAGCCTTTCACGTGGGGGGGAGGGGGCCCTCCCACGGGATTCTGCCCTCCCCACTGCGGGATGTGATAACCAGCCCCATTCTCAGCCACGGGGCCTGTACTGGGGGCAGCTCCGCCCCCCCCACCCCGCGTTGTGAGCCCCCGAGATCGGCCCTTACCTGGTATGTGGGGTCGGTGTCAGGGAGGCTCCCGGGCTGGGCCTGGGGCAGAGAATGAAGCAGGTGGGTCATTAATACGCGCCCGAGAGACCCCCCAGCACAGCCCTGGGAGACTGGGACGTTGGTGCCCCCAGCAGAGAGTGGGAAAGGAGAGGGCTGGGGTCGGGAGTGAGGGGCCCAGCGGAGCTGGGGGATGGGGAGGGGAGCCCAGGTCTGGGCTAGCCGGGGGCTGCGGGTCGGGAGTGAGGGGCCCCGGCCCAGCTCTGGGAAGGGGGCGCCAGGCTGGGGTCGCAGGGGCGGAGCTAAGTGCCTGTCACTCACCGCTGGCCCCGCCTGCGCTGCAGGGGGCAGGTTCTCGTACACTGGGGGGGTCGTGTCGCTGCCCTGGGGGGTCTTGCTCCAGCGGCCAGAACCTGGGGGGGAAATCATCAGAGATGCTGGAATTGGGGGCCCAGATCCCAGCCCCCACTGCTCTAACTCACCAGCTCCTCCCCCTACTCAGAGAACCCAGGAGTCCTGGCTCCCAGCCCCCCTGCTCTAACCACTAGATCCCCAGTCCCCTCCCAGAGCCTAGCATGGAACCCAGGAGTCCTGGCTCTCCCGGAGGGATCTGTTACTCACAGAGGAAATAGACCAGGCCCCCGGCCAGCCCCGCCCCGGCCAGTGACCCGATGACAATCCCAGCGATGGCCCCGGCTGACAGAGATGTTCCAGGGGCTGCAGTTGGAGAACCTGGAGCAGAAGGGAAGAAGGGGGGGTTGGATCAGGCAGCCCAGCCATGATCCCCTAACCCTAACCCCCCCTGCCCAGACCCCCATTTCCCAATGCTGCTCCCTCTCAGCTCCCAAGGTGAGGGCCCAGGTGGTGGGACCCCCAGCTGCCCCTCCCCGCAGCCCTCCCTGAGCCTGCAGGTTTGGGCCCATCAGCACCCCGAATACGGTGGCAGGAGGGTCTGAAAGTCAGGAACTGGTCCAGCGCTGGTTGCGGGGGGGTCTCAGCTCTCGCTGGCTGGTGTTGGGGGGATTCGGGAGGCGATGGGGCTGGACGGTGCATTGACGGATCCACTGCCCCACAGCCACAACAGAACCCCCCAGCCCTGGGGGAGACAGATTCCAGCCGAGCACCAGTCCATCTTCCCCACATCTGGCCCTAGGGAGGAGCAGGGCTGAGCAGGATAGGGAGGGACCATGTACAGAGACACACCATGGCCCAAGGGTCCCCTGAGAGTCACTGGCAGCCCACGGCCTGGCCCCCTCCCGTTCCCCAACCCAGCCCAAGCTCCACCCGCCCCCCCGGCAGGGTGTTTTCTGGTGCCGGACAGGGAGGCCGCGCTGGGTTCAGCCCCAGGGACTCACCTACGACCCGCACGGCGACAGACGCCCGCGCAGTGAGGTTGGTGTCGGGGTTGTGGGCCTGGCCCGCGAACGTGCCCTGCTGAGCCCAGCTCGTGGGGTTAAAGGTCCAGCTGCTCCGGGTCTCGTTAGCGTCGGTGCCGTTGTGAAACCAGCGATAGCGCGAGGGCGGGACAGAGTCAGAGACGCACGTCAGGGTCAGAGGGGACCCCAGGGGGTGGGTGATGGGTCCCGGCGAGTCTATCCTGGCAGAGTCCGGCCCATCTACAGAGAAGGAAGGCATCAGGGGAGGGAGGGCGCCAGTGAGGGATCCCCAGGTAAATAGCCCCCGCGCCCCACACCAGAGGTGGCTGCATCTCTGTGGCTGGGTGATGCCAGCAGGGCCAGGGGCAGCACGGCCAGGGGACGGGGCTACTGTTACTCACAGGCCACCGTCACGGTGCTGGGCTCGCTGCGGTTGGTGCTGACGGGGTTCCTGACCTCGCACTGGTAGGCGCCAGCGTCGCCCCGGCTGACGTTCAGCACCGTGAGGGTCCGGTTGTTGGGGGACAGCTCCAGCCGCTGATCAGTCGCGAGGTCCGACCCGTCCCGGAGCCAGAGCAGGGTGTCGGTGCCGGGGGAGCTGTTACACGTCAGGGTGAAGGTCCCGTTCTCCAGCACCTGGGTTTGGTTGGGCATCACCGTGGGCTGGGGCAGCATTTCTGTGCAGGGAACAGAGAGCGTTACCGTGTGTCCTGCCCCTCCGTCCATCCGTCCGGGCTGGGAGAAGAGTCCCAGTGTCGCCCCCTTGTGGGATTGTGGGAAGGGTCCCAGCGTTGCCGTCCCACGGCATTGTGGGAAGATCCCAGGCCAGTCTCCTGCGGTGCTGTGGGAAGGGTCCTTCGCCCTTTGCACCTCAGAGCTGTGGAGTCGGGTGTCGTCCTCCGGGCTCCGGCAGAGGGTCTCTCTCCGTGGCGTCTAGTCACAATTATTGGCGCTTCCCCGAGACTCTGGCTCCCGGAGTCCCGTGATGTTCGGGACACTCTCGGCTGTGGTTCGAAGGGAGACGAGGCGCCGGCTCTGCACCCACAGCAGGATTCTCAAGCCGAGCCCATGATGGTTCAGGCCTGACAGGAGGGTCACGACCCCACAAGGCGCTTGGTGCCGCCGGCATTGCCCCGTGGGCACGGCCCTGTGCTGGGTCCTTGCCCCCCCGACCCGACGGAGCTGACAGCTGACATGAGCAATGCAGTGCGGGATCCTGGCCGGGGAACAGGGAGCACAGAGCACCTGGCCTGGGAATGGAGGATGCTGACATGGGGGAAACGGGGGAAATTGCATCCAGCCAAGACGCTGGGTCCAGACAGCGAAGGCACGGCCCGGCCAGGAGCTCGGTGTGACTCGTGTGATTTACAGCAGATCTGATGCTGGGTTGGTCCGGTTCCGAGGTCTGGGGCTGTGCTGCTGCTGGGTGGGTCAGTGAGTGACAGGAGACAGTCAGGAAGCTGGGCAGGCCCCGAGCGCGGAGGGATGTGGTGCAGACAGTGAAATAGCAGAGCCCCTGGCACGGGGAGTGGAATTGGTGCAGGCAGTGGCAGGGGACAGCCGGTGTCTGAGCCGGGCTGCAGACAGGTGGGGGCGTCCCCTGGAGAACAGAGCCTGAGGGGTGAATCCAGAACAGATCCCAAAGCCCCTGGTTGCAGAGACGGGGAGAGCCCAGGGGGCAGGAATGGCGGCGAACCGCGGGCTGGGTGCACAGAGTGACGGGTGACAGGGAGTGTCACGCAGACAGGGAGCCCGGCTGCAGACAGGAGAAATCCAGAGCGGCCTGGGCGCCGGCCGGACACACAGAGACGGAGCCCCAGTAACAAGTGCCTGAGATGGGGCAGGCGTGGGGCGTGTGCCCGGCTGCTCACCCAGCTCCTCAGTCTTCGCACTAGCAGTGATCCTGGTGACAGGGTGTGAGCCTGGCACTCACATGTGCCCAGCTGGTCCCAGGCTGTGGGGTTAAAGGTCCAGCTGCTCCCGGGGCTGGGACAGAGTCGGTGACACATGTCAGGGTCAGAGGGGACCCGAGGGGCAGGGCGATGGGTCCTGGAGGGTCTGTGCTGGCGGAGTCAGGCCCATCCACACAGAGAGGGATGGGATTAGGGGTAGAGAAGGTGCCAGCAAGGGTAAATCAGCTGCCATGCCCCACCCTAGACGTGGCTGCATCTTCGCGGCTGGGCCATACTGGCAGTATGGCCGGGGGACTCACACGGTGCTGGGCTTGCTGCGCTCGGTGCTGACGAGGTTCCTGACCTCGCACTGGTAGGCACCAACATCACCCCGGCTGACACCCAGCACCGTGAGGGCCGGTTCCCGGGGGACAGCTCCAGTCACTGGACACAAGTTCTGACCCGTCCCAGAGCCAGAGCAGGTGTCGGCGCTGGGGGAGCTGCTACACGTGCGGGTGAAGGTCCCGTTCTCAGGTACCAGTATTTGGTGGGGTGTCACCGTGGGCTGGGCAGTATTTCTGTGCAGGGAACAGAGAGAGCGTTACCGATGTCCTGCCCCTCCATCTGCCTGGGATCAGGGCCACCATCCTGCAGGATTGTGGGAAGGGGCCTTTGGCCATTTACACCACAGACCATCGCAGACATGGATCAATGGGGTCAAAGATGGGAGGCGTCGTCGCACTCCTACCATGCTGGGTGACCTCTTTTAAATCATCTGCTCCTGGAGTCCTGTGAGTTTCAGGAGAATCTTCACTTGCATTGAACAAAGAACAAGTTTCTGGCCCACGTGACTGGGGTGAAAAGGTGGAAATCGCAGCCCAAGACCCTGGGTCCAGACAGTGAAGCTACGGCCCCGACCAGGGGCTGGATTTAAAGGCTGATTTAAATGCCAATCTCCTGCTCGTTTGGATCCGGTTCCCAGGTCTGTGAGCCGCTGGGTCGGTCAGTGAGTGACAGGAGATGATCAGGAAGCTGGCCCCGAGCGCGGAGGGATGTGGCTGCAGACAGTGAAGTAGCAGGGCAGACTGCCCCGGGCAGGGTGGGGATCAGCGGAGGCAGCGTCTAATCCAGATTCAAGACAGATGAGATCATTCCCTGGGGAACAGAGCCCGAGGGGTGAATCCAGAGCAGACCTGAAGACCCCAGACCTAGATGCAGAGACAGGGAGAGCCCAGGACACAGAGTGACAGGTGAAAGGGGATGTCCCACGCAGACAGGGAGCCCGGCTGCAGACAGGACAGACCAGGGTGCTGGCTGGACAGACAGCGACAGAGCCTCTGGCACTCTGTGTGCCCAAGACAGAGGCGGGCGTGGGGTGCGGTGCCCAGCTACTCACCCAGCTCCTCGATCTCCAGGCTGGCATTTCTCATGCTGGGGGCAGAGGGTGACGGCTGAACGTTTGTCAGTCCCAGACTGGCGCACACAGAGATTGGAGACCAGGAGCTCGGAGCCGGAGGCAGCACGGCCTCACTGAAAAGCCAGATGGACAGTGCAGCCGGGCTGGCGTCATGTGGGCAGGACAGCCGGCGGCTGGAGCCTCAGCGTAAACCTTCGGGCTGGGCGTGATCATGGGGGTGTCGGGCCCCCCCGCAGCAAACCCAGGGGAGTCTCAGCTGGGGGAGGGGCTTTTCTGTCTGCAGAGAACTCAGAGCCAAGGGACCTCGATCCAGCAGCTGCTGGACATCCCGGGCATGGGCCAGTCTGAGCCGCGGGGTAGCCCTGGGTGGATCCCCCACTTCCTCCAGCCCAGAGAGGGGGGGATTGGGGTGGAGAGGGTGGTTTGGAGACATCTGGATCCAAAGTCCCTGAGTGATGGAGATTCCCCTACCCCCAGCTGCTCCCTGGGGACCCCCCGCCCTGCAGAGACATGGCCCCGTACCCCCAGGCTGGCTCTGCCTCGCTGCAGCTCCCAGGGTCTCGTTCCGCGTTGGGTGCGGGGTCAAAGCCCTCTGCTCCCACAGAACCGAGCCCCACATCTGTCTGTCTGCATCTCACAGATGCTCCATCTCCTGGCCCCTGGTCCCTCCGATCTCTGATCCACTGGCCAGAGCAACCCCGGGAAGTTGGGAAGGACCCTGGGCCACCCCCGGGCTCGCCCAGTGCACGGCCAGCGGGATGGTGATGTCCTGACAATCGATGGTGTTGGTGCCTCACAGCTCTGGGTCATGGCTTGGGGCTCGATGGGGATCGAGGTGGGGGGTGATGGTGACCCCAGACACCCCCCCTGCGGGACAGAAAGGGTGGGCAGTTATCCAAGGGGCGGGGGGCGGCCAAGGGGCACATATAACTCACTCCTGCCCCGGGAGTGCCAGCCTGGTCCCCATTGGGCAGGGGGAGCGTCCCATGGACACAGGGGCCGTGTGGTGAACCCAGGCCGTGGACAGGCCGTGGGGCAGAGCCAGGCAGAGAGCAGGGAGCATGGGCTGCGCTGAGGGGACAGGGAAGGGGAGAGGCGGGCGCCAGGCTGATGTCCTATCTCAGTGCTGGGCACAGACAGGGAGCCGAGGGGATTCAGGACGGGCCATGAGTGAGCAGGTGCTGGGCGCAGGCGGGGAGGGCAGGACGCGCTGATGGGAATGGCTGGTGCAGGGAGGGTGAAGCCAGGACTGCCCAGAAGGGTGGAGCAGAGGCTGGGCAGAGCCAAGCAGAGCTGGGCACAACCTGCGTGGGGGGCGTGATATCGGCGCAGCGAGTGACGGGGGTGTTGGCTCCAGACGTGGGCTGAGGGGCGAAGGGGGCAGGACAGAGACGCCCATAGCCAGCGGGTGGCAGACGGGTGCTGGGTGCCAAGGCGCAGTGTCACGCTGTCTGGATAAGGGGGCCCCTGAGGTGTATTCAAGAGCTCTGATTACTCCTTTCTCACGTTGGGGGTGTCATGCTGGGTAGATGTGGGGGGAGCCATTTGTTATATTGTTTGATATCAATATGTCAAAATCATAATAATTCATGTGAGATGTGCCATGCCAGGTACTGTTAGGAAGGCTGTGATGTGCTGGGTCAGATGATGATAATTATGTTCATGTGTTATGTCTGTAATGGACGTTATGGACATATTTGATGTACCTGTGTTTCAAACTATGCTGTGTAAGACACACTCCAGACAGGACGGATGCAGAACAATAGCCTGCTTAATGGCCCATTAAGACACTCACAGAGGCAAGGGGCCCAGGAAGAAACTAAAGGCAAACCAGAAGAGTTACCAGGATTGGCCCATGTGGCTCTGGACTCCATTTTAGTTCTTGTAACATTCCACAAGGCAGCATGGGCAGGGCCAGAGGGTATATAAGGCCTGGGAAACCATTCTGCCTTTGTTCCTGTCCAGTCACTGACATATACCTGCCTTTGCATCAATTCACTTGCAGCCGAACCGAAGGACTGAGGCCCATCCAGGTACTGGGTGTGAACCAGAGGAACTGTACAAGCTGCAACTCCACAATTCTTCTAGAATCCTGATGTATCTGGACTTTCAATCATTTGTATATCTGTGATTTGCTTTAACCCTTTAACATTTCTCTCAGGGTTTGTTTCTTTCTTTTTACAATAAACCTTTAGTTTAGTTACTAGAGGATTGGCTGCCAGCGTGGGATTTTGGGTAAGATCCAAACTTACATTGCTCTGGTGCTGTGGCTGACCCTTGCGGTCAGAAGAACCTTTGTAGTAAAGAGCAGAGAGTTAAATAACTGGTCTCTTGACTGGACCTAGTGGCTGACTGGGAGCCAGAGGAACTGGAATGCAGTAAAGGGGCTGTGTGTATTTGTGGACTGGCTTCTGTGGGGATTCAAAAGTGCAGTTTGTGGCTGGTTGGGAAGTCTGGCTTCAGTGCCAACCTACCAGTGCTGGGAGAATCTGCTCTCCGTTTGCAGCCTGCCCTGACCTTGGCATTTTCAGTTGGCTGCCCTGGGCATGGACAGGTCACACGCAGCCTCTGCCATGCAGAGCGACAGGGTCATTCCTCACCAGGCACCAGCCCAGCCTTGGATCCAGCTTAAAGAGAGACAGGGCCAAAGACGCAGCAACAAATCCAGGGCTGGAGCCCCAGACCCGGCTGCAGAGGGCAGCAAGGAGTGGGGGGCAGGTACCGGAGTGGCAAGCGGCAGAGCAGCGCTGGGTCCAGACTGGAGACAGACGGGAGCGTCCCCCGGAGAACAGAGCCTGAGCGGAGAGTCCAGCCCAGCCCCAGAGCCCTGGCTGCATGGACAGGGGCACCCGGGGGGAGGAACGACGCTGAGCCTTGGGTCGGGGCAGGGCTGACAGGGGACATCCCAGGCAGGCAGGAGCCCGGCTGGAGACAGGACAGACGCGGGGCAGCTGGGGCACCAGCTGGACAGACTGACGGAGCCACGGTGCTGCACGTGCCAAGACAGAGGCGGGCATGGGGTGCGGTGCCCGGCTGCTCACCCAGCCCCAGGCTCTCCAGGCTGGTGCCGCGGTAGCCGTGCGTGAGCCGTTGTGGGCTCTGCAGGTCTACGCGCCCGAGTGGGTCACAGGGACGGAGGAGCAGAAGCGCGGACGACGACCCCTCTGCCTGGGTCTGCATCCCACCGTGACACCATGCGCCCCGCGTGGCCCGGTCAGCGTCCGTGACACGGGACAGGCTCAGGTCAGAGCCGGCAGCGTAGAGCTGCTGGGCCGGGCTGATCACGGGGGTCAGGCCCGTGTGGAGCAAACACGAGCCGGTCACGCACCTCGACAGGGCAGGGAGAGCCCCACGCATCCGGCACCAAATAGCCAGAGCTGGCGTCAGAGGACAGGGCTGCCCTGGGGTGCGGGGACCCGGCCTCCTGCAGGACCCAGCCGGAAAGGGACTGGTGTGCACAGCCCAGCTCCGCTCTGCAGGAAGATCCGGGGGCAATGGCTGAGCCAGGCTGAGCCGGGAGCTGCTCAAGGGCGGATCAGACACAGCAGCGGGTGTGAGGATGTTCCAGGCCCGTCGCTAGAAGCTGGGGCAGGTGCTGAGAAGCCCCCGGCTGAGCTGTGGGACTCTCTGTGACGACTGATTCCTGGGCATTAAATCCGGGGGCAGAGAAGGGCCACAGAAGGGCTGCAGGAAATGCCTTGCTGGAGCGACCGGCAGAGCTGGATGTGTGCGGTGTGTCAGAGCCGGGGGCGGCTGAGAACAGCGCAGCAGCACCTGCGTGCGGAGAACGCACCAGGCGCGGGAGAGCTCCCGTCTAGCGCACAAAGGCCGGACACGGGACGGCTGGACGTCGAAGGCAGACACGGCCCAGCTGGGAAAGGCCCAGACTGGTCCCAGCGAGGGCCACTGGCCACTGGGCTGAGCTCCCGAGGGCTGGGCTGGACTCTCCAGCACGGATCCAGGCTGGGGCCTCTCTGGAAGATGCTTCCCCCAGTGCAAGTTCCGGGGTTGGCCCCGGGGTAACTGGGGAGTCTCTGGCCTGGCCTGTGCAGGAAGCCAGACTAGACGGTGGAATGGCCCCTGCCGGCTCAAACGCAAAGTCTGTTAATGATTTACTGACCGGTCACAGCCTGCCTGTTACCTCCAAACCAGATCCGCTTTGTCCGCAGGTTCCTGGCAAATGGCGTGTGCGGGGAGGGGTGATTAGCAGACGGGCTCAGGGGAACAGGCACACGCAGGGTGCAAAGAGCGGCCGCAGGAGCTGTTCTAGGGGTTATAAGCCACCCGCTGCCCTGCCCGGCTCTCCAGGCCCTCGAACCACCAGGGGCACTGCCGGGGCAGAGATTCTCCGCCCAGGAGGCAGCAGCTGCCCTGAGCTCCTGCTTCCCCCAGGAAGTTACCCATTAACCCCTCGCCTGCTTCTCCAGGGACTTTCCTATCAACGGGGAGACCAAATCTCCAGAGTTTCCCGGGCCTGGGCCCGCTGGGGAGGCGATACCGGGGCTCACAGAGGGAGGGGCTCACAGCTCCCGGGTACCGGGGTGGGGGGCACGGGACATGGAGGAGAGGGTTCCCTGGGCTGATCTGAGGGGGGCTTAGAGACGCTGTGGGCTGGCAGTGCCACCCCCCATAGGGTGTCTGACTGGGGGCCTCTCCCTGTCGCAGCCTGGCCCCAGGGTGGGTCTAGCCAGGCACCACGGACCCAGCTGCCCCCCACCCCAGGATGATGCTATGGCGGGAAATGCCAGCTGGGAGCAGGGGAACTCGGCAGCCACCCGTCCCCCGGTGCCACCAGGAACCCACCCACCCCCACAAGGTGAATGGGAGAGGAAGGGGAAGGGGGGCAAATACCCTGCGCAGCTGGTGCGTCTCTGCTGCTGGGCAAGGACCCCCCCTACAGGAAGATCCCCCAGCTCTTCCCATCACCCACCCCCGGGGATCCCAGCCCAGACTCTGCCCGTCAGGGCCCCTCCCGGCATCGGGCCAGCCGCTCTGAGGAGAACAGTTGTTCGCAGCCTCCCAACCCCAGCCCAGGGGTCGGGCTGCGGGATCTGGGGGCAGGAAGGGGCTGTCAGCTCCAGCCAGATGCCCGTGGGTTGGGTGCCCGGCTGGGCTACATGGCCTGGGAACCGCCCTGGGGCAGATGCTAGACCCAGGGGTCAAGCTGCCCTACGCCAGGGTGGATTTGGCCCATTGCACGGTACAGACCCCGACCAGAGCCGGGCCCGTCGCGCCAGGCGCTGCACAGACACGCTGAGATGGTCCCTGCCCAGAACAGCTCCCAGTGCAAACAGCTGAAGGCAGGATCAGTCTCCACGTTACCCCAAGAACCGGGCTAGGAGAGGGGCAGGGACTGGCCCAGGGCACCCAGGGAGCCAGCGGCAGAGCTGGGAATTGAACCCAGGAGTCCGGGCTCCCACAGCACAAGAAGATGAAGCCCCAGTTTCTCGGCAGGTTCCCAGCCAGGCAGGGGCCCAGGGGCGATGGATGGGCAGAGATAAGAAGGGGGCAGTCGAGGGGCAGAGGACGCAGAGCGGTTCCCCCCAGGCAGGCGGTGCGGAGAGATGGCCGGGGTCACACAGAAGAAAGCAGACCCGGCCGGAGGAGGCTGGAGCCCAGAGGCCCCGGTGAGGGGCTGACAGAGCAGGGAGCCGGGAGGCGGAGGCGCAGCCGGGGATGCTCACAGAGCAGGTGCAGGAAGGCGAGGCGGCTGGTGCTGGTGCTGACCCGGCTGGAGGCGTCGCACGACCAGGCCCGGTGTCACTGCGGGCGACGCTGGCCGGGGGAGGGGGCGGTTATCCCGGCTCAGCGCCAGGCACTCGCCCAGCCAAGGGGCTGCCCGGCCTCAGCCAGCGGAGGGCGCCGGTGCCGGGGTCACGCGGACGAGAGCTACGGGGTCAATGACCTCCCCCGGGCAGGGGCTGTGCACCCCACCTCGGGCAGCGCCAGCTCCTCTGTGGGCACACGGGGGGGCTAGTGGGGGCAGGGCCCTCCCCCCTCCGGCAGCCGGCACGAGGAGTCCAGCCACCCTCGCACCATCTCAGGATCTGCACAGGGACATGCGAGAGCTTTCACCCCCTTTGCCCCCCCAAAGGCAGCTGGGCCGGGTGCAGAGACTCAACTTCCTTCTGCGGCCACTGCCCCGGGCCCGGGCCCCATGGGCTGAGTCAGGGATGGGGCAGCCTGGCCCCCCCAGAGCTCCCAGGGTCCCCGTCAGCCCCAGCAGCAGGGCTCCCTCTGCCACCAGTTACCGGGGGGGAGAAAATACAAACAGCCCCGCGCGCCCCTGGAAATCGAGACACAAACTGATCCCAGCCCCTGGCTTCCCACCAGCGATGGGCACCGGCTCCATGGGGCACTGGGGGGGCTGCCCCCAGATCACTGCCCCACAGCCCCCGTCCATCTCCTGATCCCAACCGCACCCCACTGGGGAGCACTAGGGCATGCGAGGGTCTTTGCACCGATCGCTCTGCAAGATGGGCACTGGGGTGGGGTGGGGCAGGCTGTGCTAGAGAGAAACTGCCCCCCCCCCGAGGGGACAGCGGCTGATAGAGACCTGGGGGGCCCAGATTCTGTGGGGAGAGGGGGACCCCGCAGCCGAATATAGAACCTTGATCTCAGCCTCGGTGGTCCCGATCCTGACTCCAGGTTTGGACGCACGGATGGGGCTGGGGGAGCGTCCCAGAGAGGGAGAAGGGGTGAATCTGCCCCCCCCTCCCAATATCCCAGCATCCCCGAGCAACTGTCACAAACGCACGGACTGCACACGGGGGGGGAGGGGCTGTGGTTCAACTCCTGCTCAGACACCCCCCCTGGCCCCCTCCCCACCCCCACCCCCAGCATGGACCCTTCTCCACTGCCCTGAGCAACCCTCCCCCCACTGCCCCCCAACACCAGACGTTTCCCTCCCCCAGCGCCAGGGGAGACGCCCAGAGCCCCATCGCTGAGGCAGAGATAGGGTGGGGGGGGGGGGGGGGGCCTGGCCCAGGGTCAGCGCAGCTCCCGGCGGTGACACTTACCGTAGACGCGCAGACCCACTGTGATGAGGGGGGAAGAACCATTGTTCAGCTCCACCTGCACCGTGTAGTTCCCGGTGTCGCTGAGCGTTAACCCCGCGATGTTCAGGGCACAGCCGGGCCCCGCTGTCTCCCGCCCCGTGTGGGCCGGGCCGTTGCTCTGTGCGGGGGTGGTTGGGTTGTAAGTGAAAATCCGTCTGTTCTCATCAGTGCTCGCGGATCGGAACCACTTGCAGAGCAACACGTTCTGTGCAGGCGGCTGCGGGGCCAGGCTGACGTCCCCGCCCACCGCGGGGCTCTGCGGGGTGATGAGGATGGTCTGGGCCGGCGCCGGCTGGAGGCAGGAGCTCAGGACGGAGGCGGCGGGGGAAGCAGAGGCCGGAGCCTGGGGGGTCAGTGGGTCTGGGGGGACATGACCGGCGACCGCCCTGCCAGGGAAGGTCCAGGCCCGGCCTTCCAGAGCTCGGCACCGACTGGGGGGACCTGCCCGGCCCCTGGGAACGGGACCCCCAGGCTGGGTCTGCGCCAGGGACACGGAGGCAGCGACGCCGCGATGGCGACAGCATCGTCCTCCAAGGGAGCCCAGCAGGTGCGTGCAGCGGGTCTGGGCGCGTCCGTGCCGGGTGCGGGTCTCGGGGCCCAGCTCTGCCTGTCGCTGCCCAGTCGCGGGGCGGGGCGGGAGGGGGGAGGGGCTGCCGATGGCTCCGTGGAGATGGGGGCCAGGCGGACGGGGCACCCCTGGGGGCGGGGCAGGCTCATTGAGCGGTGCAGGGGACCCACCCTGGGGCTAACACCCCCGAGGGGTGACCCCACCCTCTGCCCCACAGCTGCCGGGCCCCCCGCCCCGCCCGGCTCTCACCTGCCAGCAGCAGCCCCACCCAGGGGCCGCCCCACGCGGGGGGGTCCCAGCTCCCGGGCAGGCGCCCCATGGCCCTTCCCCGCCCGGGGGTCGCTATGCGGTGCCTTGCACAAAGACCGGCGCGGGGCCGGCCGGACGCCTGGGTTCTCTCGGGAGCGGCTGTGCCAGCGGCCGGCTCTGAGCCAGGGGGCGGGCGGGGCGGGGACTAGACAGCTCCGATCCCCGCCCCCGGGGCCGGGCTAACTCCGAGCCGGCCGCCCTCGGGCTGGGATCCCTCCCCCGCCCCGCTGGGAGCGACCTGGCACCGGGATACCTCGGGGGGGCCCCTCGGTTACGGCTGCGCCTGGCACCGGCACTAGCACAAAACACGCCGGGTCCGGCCGGCAGCTCGGCACACTCAGCCCGGCTGTGTCGGCACCGGGGGCAGCTCGCAGGGACACACTCGCCCGGCCGGGTCTGTGCAGCGCCGGGCACAGCGGCCTCGATCCGGGCTGGGGTCTCTCGGTCTCCGTGACACGCGTGTCCGGGCTGGGAATTGGCAGCCCGGGGCCCAGGCGATGCCAGAGGCTGCCCCGGCCCAGACTGGCCCGGCCGGTTCCGTGACTGGGTCACAGGCGGGCACGGAGCTGTCGGTGGGGGAGGGGCCCTGTGCGGGGGGGTCAGAATCTCCCCCCCCCCCCCGACTCTGGCCCTGGGGTTTGTTTCCAGGGAACCGGGAGGGGGGTTCCTCCCATTGCGATTCCCCTGCGCTGCTCCCCCGCCCCCTCCCCCGCGTGTGTCATCGCTGCCCTGATCTCACCTGATCCAAACAGGATCCAGCCCCAGGTCCCCTCAGCCCCCCAGTTTCCCCTTGGCCCCACAGCCTCTCTGGGCCCCCTGCCCCCCTCACACGGGACCCCCCTGCTCCTCCCTCCCGCGCCCCCTGCCCCCTCCCCCCCGACGAGCCGGGCAGCCTGCGCCAGCGGGGGCGGGTCCTGCCCCGGGATCCCTCGGAGGGTTATTCTGGCTGCGCTCCTGCCCCCCAGAGAGCACAGCTGAGCCCTGGCCTGGGAACCCCCGAACCTGCTGCTGTTATGGGGCACCCGGAGCTCACAGCCCCACAGCGCCACCCAGGGGTCAGCGGGGGATGGGAACGAAGGGGGGTGGCAGCACCCAGGGCGTGGGACTCCTGCTGTGCCCCTCCTGCCTCATCCGGAGGGGGGGACCCCGACTCCTGGGGTCAGGGTCCCCCCCACACTGCAGAGCTGGCCCTGTGTCCCCCAGTGTAGCTCCTCGGGGACTGGGACTCCTGGGTTCTCTCCTGGCCCTGGGAGGGGAGAGGGGTCTAGCGGTTAAAGCAGTGGCAGGTCCGTGGGCCAGGACTCCTGGGTTCTATCCCGGCTCTCGGTGTCACTTCCCCTCGCTGGGGGTGCCCGGCTGGCGGGACAGCTCTGGAATGGGGAAGCCCTGGGGCATTGCAGGCTCTGGGCTTCGGCCCAGCAGTAACCGCTCTGCACTAATCCTTCCTGCTCGGTTCCCGGCAGAGCCGTCAGGGTGACAGGACGATGGGTGCCCCCCGCTGGGCCCAACCGCAGCCAATGGGCACCGGGCTGGCACCGGGACGGCAGCCGCCAGGTATAAAGGCTGCGGCAGCCTCGAGACAGCGCTGCCCAAATGGAGCAACTCCCGCGTCTCTTCCTGCTGCTGCTGTCTGTAGGCATGGCCGCCGGCTGGCCCCACGTGCCAGGTGAGAAGGGATGGGGGGCCCTGTGTAGCCAACCCCCAGGCCGCGCCCCACCCCAGAGCCAGCTGCATCTCAGCACCAGCGAGGGATCCTTGTGTGAGCAGCCCCTGTGCCCAGCCCAGAGGGGCCGCGTCTCAGCGCTGGTAGCGTTTAGCTTCCTTTCTCCTGTGGGTGCAGGTGGGGGACCCGGCGCGGAGGGGGAGCCGAGCCCAGCCCGCGGGCAGGGGACCGGAGCAGGCGTCTGCGAGTGCCCAGGTCAGTGTCCCGGCCAGCCGGGATGAAGGGAGGGGAGGTGCCGTACACCCCCCGCACCCGGTGACGTCTCCTGTCATTTCAGGCCGGTCGGGGTCACGGCGCCAGCTCGGAGGAGACCTCAGGGCCGGGGCCAGACACAGTGGACTATGCCCCTGCAACAGCGTCGCCCCCCACGGGCAGGGCAGGGGTGAGAGCAGCTCCCACCATCTTGGAAGCAGGGGCGGGGCCAGGGATTCGGGGCTGAGGGGACAGAGGCAGAGAACCGGCCTCAGGGAACGGGGGGAGGGGACAGGGGCTGGGGGCTGGTCACAGGGTGCAAGGGATGGGGGTTGGGACGGGGCCTGGGCAGGGACTGGGGCTGGCACTGAGGGAGGGAGGGAGGGGGGCTGGTAGCGGGGTGCAGAGAAGGGGGTGGGGACGGGTGCAGGGATCAGGGGCTGGCACAGAGGGGAAGGGGGCAGGGATTGGGGTCTGGCACTTAGGGGGGTCTGGGCTCTAGCGGGGGGTACGAGACACTCCTGCTAACACCCCCCATCTCTCCCACAGGGCGTCACCCTCAGGGCAGGGGCCGAGGGCGCCAGCACCACAGGCGCAGACAGCAGCGGTGCCGCAAGTTCCCGACCCGGTGCCGGCAGCAGGGCCTGGCGAAGGGGCTGCTGCTGCCCCTCTAGCTGCCCTGCCCGGGGCCCGTGGGGCACTGAGCAGAGCCAGTGGGGGTGTCTCACTGTCACCCCCTCAATAAAACCCCAGTCGAGGGGACGCTCCCGTCTCATGTCCGTGTGCAGCTCCTTTATCCCCATCTCTGAACCCACTGGCAGGAGCAAAACGGTCTGCTGACGCCACCCTCCGGGTGCTGCCCCAGCCCCTCCCCCCTGCTCCCACCAGCACGTGGGGAGTGGGGGGAGCAGCTGTCACTCACTCCTCAGAGCGTTAACTCTGAAACCTAGTGATGGCAGCTGGGGTCAGCGCCCGTAGCCAGCCGTGGGTGCGAGCAGGAAGAGGCAGCCTGGGTGCCCCGATGACGGGGTGGTGGAGCTGGGGGTCAGTGGGGCAGGAGGAGGTACCCCACTCCCAGCAGAGGGTTGCACAGTGCCTGCTCTAGGAAGGGCCGGAGGGGCTGACCGTACAGAGGTCAGAGGCTGTGAGCCGGGGGTGACGGGGCAGGAGGGGACCTGGGTGATACCTTGTGTCTCCCTCTGCCAGTCGGGGTTGGCAGCAGCAAGGCCAGGTTCAATGTCTAGGGGCCTGTCGACAATAGACGCCCAAACCGGCTCCAGCCCCGACCCAGCACCCGGGACAGTCACAGCCACCCCTGGGCGCCGTGAGAGGCCGCGCTGCCCCGCTCGCCTGCAGAGACTGAGCGTGGGACAGAGACGTTAACACATGGGACAGTGACCCGGCCGTACCGTGGGAAACGCCGGAGCAGGAGCCACACGCGTGAACCACGAGGAAAACCCCCGCCCGGAGCACGTGGGGCCGTTTCCACTGGACTCAGGGGCTTAACTGCAGTAACCAGAAGTTCCTTTAATGTGACCCCCCCGCCCAGCCCCCGTCACAGGTGCCCTCAGTCAGCGCAGAGCCAGCGCTCAGAGGGGAGCTGCACAGGTCACCGCCTGCCCTGGGGGGGGCGGGGGGGAAATGCCCTTTGCTGGCTCTGCTGTCCAGCCGCTTCGCCGGCCGTTCCTGGCTCCGCCGGCCGCCCTGCCAGCGTCACCAACGCCACCAGCACCTCCTGCTGCCGCCTGCTTCTCGGGGGTCGGTGCCTGGCAGCTCCCCCCGGCTCTCAGTGACTGGCAGCTCCTCGGGGGGACCTGGTGGCTGGAGCTGGGCAGAAAACGCTTCCCCAGCAAGTGATTCATAGCATCATAGAACAGGCCCAACCTCACCTAAATCATCCCAGCCAGGGCTGTGTGAAGCCACAGCTTAAAAACCTCTAAGGATGGAGATTCCACCAGCTCCCTAGTAACCCATTCCAGTGCTTCACCCCCGCCTAGGGAAAAACCTTTTCCTAATAACCAACCTAGACCTGCCCCATTGCTCCTAGTTCTGTCGTCTGCCACCATCCTCCCTGGAACCCCTTTCAGGTAGTCTCAGGCTGCTACCAAATCCCCCCTCACTCTTCTCTTCTGATTCCAGCTCTCGTGTCACTTAACAGAACAAAAGTCGCCTTCATTGGCTCTGTCTTTGCCAGCGGGGAGGGGCCGGTCACCCCTCCGGCAGGGACACCTGTCCCCACCCCGCTCCCTCTCGCCGGGGTCTGCACCCCAGTCCCCTGCTGACACAGTTCAGTGCAGACAAGAGCCACCCTTCGACCAGGACAGGCCAGCTCAGCTCTGCTCCCCTTGCGCAGACAATAAGGGGGTGACGTTGTTGGCCAAAATCTTGTTTTTGAAATATATGTAAGAACAGAGCCACAAACACCCCCCTTCCTACCAAAAGGCACATCAGTCTGAATCAAAAGCTAAAACCTCAAACTGACTCTTCCTGTTCTACCCTTTTCAATGTTAATTCAAGTCTGTCTGCACTTGGTATAATTTTAAGATTGTTTGTAAATGTCTGTACCATGTCCACTGGCCAGTTTATCTGTTAATTTTACCTGCTTCCAATATATTTGTATATCTACTTTCAATTGTAAAAGACACTGTCAAAAATGAAATAAGGTTTGCTTTAAAAATAACATGTAAGTTCTTCAGCTAGGAGTTGGCCCCGAGTGACTGACGTGTGAATGGCCGAGCAATTGAGGTGGGTGCAGACAGGGAGAGTGATTGAACAACTGATCTGAGTGAGGGATATGGAAACAGACGAAGAAAACAGCAGCCTCATCTCAAATGCTTGAGGGAAAAAGAAAGAAGCAAAGATGATCAAATGGCTGAAGAGGAGCCCACCCTGATAACGCTGGAGCCAGCCCATTTCAAAGGACAAAATCTGATCAGGCTTGCAACAATGTGGGTGATTGAGGATCACACCAAGAATGCAGTTGCAGCATGACAATGCAAAACCCATAGACTGACATGGGGTCCTTTCCCTATAAAATGGGACAAGAAGATGAAGGCTGGAGGTTCGGGTCTACATCATCACATCAGCCAGGAGTACCGATGCGCATCGGCAGAACCTTGCTCCTCATCCTCGTGCTATAGTCACCTGGCCAGTGACTATCATGAGCACCAAGAGGCTGGTAACTATGACGTCTGGAAGATCCCTATGTGTGTTTGTCTGTCTGTTACCCAAATAACAAATATTACAGGATCTTATTAGGGGATAAGGCAACAAGCCGCATTTATTGTGAACACAGAAACTTCTGTAGATAGTATCAAAGAAAAGAAAAGTATCAACACTGTAATAACATTAATATTGTGCTCTACTTAGTGAAATAGCATTAATAATAATGTAAACACTAGGAAAACAGTATTAACATTATATCAATACTACAAATTACAGAGACATGTTTCAATTGATGCTTTCATTCACACTCACACACACTGACAGGCATACACAGATAGAGACAGACAAACATACACAGGGATCTTCCAGATGTCATAGTTACCAGCCTCTTGGTGCTCATGATAGTCACTGGCCAGGTGACTAGAGCATGAGGATGAGGAGCAAGGTTCTGCCGATGCGCATCGGTACTCCTGGCTGATGTGATGTTGTAGACCCGAACCTCCAGCCTTCATCTTCTTGTCCCATTTTATAGGGAAAGGACCCCATGTCAGTCTATGGGTTTTGCATTGTCATGCTGCAACTGCATTCTTGGTGTGATCCTCAATCACCCACATTGTTGCAAGCCTGATCAGATTTTGTCCTTTGAAATGGGCTGGCTCCAAAGTTATCAGGGTGGGCTCCTCTTTGGCCATTTGATCATATTTGCTTCTTTCTTCTTCCCTCAAGCGTTTTAGGTGAGGCTGGTGTTTTTTCATGTCTATTTCGATGTCCCTTACTCAGACCAATTGTTCAATCACTCTTTTTGTCTACACCCAACTCAATTGCTCAGCAATTCACACTTCAATCACTCAGGGCCAACTCCTAGCTGAAGAACTTACATATTATTTTTAGAGCAAACCTTATTTCATTTTTGGCAGTGTCTGTCACAATTAGATAGACACATTACATTGCAGTGTGGCTTTTGTACTTAGAATAGGATTTTTACAAATATATTGGAAGCAGGTAAAATTAACAGATAAACTGGCCAGTGGATATAGCACAGACATTTACAAACCATCTTAACATTATACCAAGTGCAGACAGACTTGAATTAACATTGAAAAGGGTAGAACAGCAAGAGTCAGTTTGAGGTTTTAGCTTTTGATTCAGACTGATGTGCCTTTTGTGTGTGTGTGTGGGGGGTGTGTTTGTGACTCTGTTCTTACATACAAACAAGATTTTGGCCAACATGTCTCTGTCTGTGTGTGTGAGTGTGAATGAAAGCATCAGTTGAAACATGTGTCTCTGTAATTGTAGTATTGATACAGTGTTAGTGCTGTTTTCCTAGTGTTCACATTATTATTAATGCTATTTCACTAAGTAAAGCACAATATTAATGTTATTACAGTGTTGATACTTTTCTTTTCTTTAATACTATTTACCAAGTTTCTGTGTTCACAATAAACGTGGCTTGTTGCCTTATCCCCTGAAAAGATCCTGTAATATTTGTTATTTAGGTAACAACGTTTCCTTGCCCTGCGTTCAGCACCAGAGCGATTTGTGACCTGGGCCCAGCCAGGGCCCGTCGGGGCAGAGCAGGGTCCCGCTGAGCCCCCGGGCAGGGCGGGGCAGCGCCTGCAAACACAGTTTGGCCTGCAGCCTGTCCCCTCCCAGCCAGCTGTCAGGGCAGAGCTCCTTCAGTTCCTGCTCACGCTGGCACGGCCGGGAGCTACGAGGAACTCAAAGCTCCTTCCCCTTTGCCCGAGAAGCTCAGTCCAGCCCCGGATCTGGGGGCGTCTCGCTGGGCTCAGCTTCCTGCGGCAGTGGCCGGTTTCTGG
Organism: Emydura macquarii macquarii; assembly: GCF_026122565.2. NCBI lineage: Eukaryota > Metazoa > Chordata > Testudines > Chelidae > Emydura > Emydura macquarii. The sequence goes on along the minus strand of NW_027130200.1, from coordinate 2,729 downwards.
AGGTGGGTGAATCCAGGTGACTCGCTGCGGGTGAGACGTGGGAACAGCTGCCTGCGTCCCTCCTCCCTGCCACGTCTCCCAGCTGGCTGCCGGATGGGACCTGGCAGACAGAGTTAACCTGGTGGGGAGTGACCCAAACACTGGGTCCCACTGATTCTCCCATGGTGCTTTCCCCTGGGCTCAGCGGGGGTGGGGGGTGTCTCTGGGGACTGGTGATAACAACACTCTTGCCTCTGTCTCCCCAGGACCAGACCAGGAACCCCCCCTGCCCCTGCCCCATGTACTCAGTGAGCGACAGCCCCTTGATTGTATCCTCCCCCCTCAGGGGGGTTTACACCCAGTGGGGGAGGGGGAGCTGCCCCACACAAGCCCCATGGCTGAGAATGGGGCTAGTTATCACAGCCCAGAGTTAGGCAGGGCAGAGTGAGCCAGGGGGACCAGGCAGGAGCCCCAGGGCTGAGGGGAGGAACTGGGGGTCACAGCACTAGGTGGGGGAGGGGTAGACCCCTTGGGGTGGGAGGGGTTGTTGGGGCCACGTGGGGGGATTTTGGGAGCCGGTTCCCACGGGGGGGCCCCAGTTCTCACCCTCGGGGCATCTCTGGCTGAATCGTCCCCGTTTCCCCCCGGACGCTGCAGCCCCAACAGCCGGACGTGCATGAGGAGCTGCAAAAGTGATGGTCCCCCATCCCCTGGTGCATGCTGGGAGGGGCTGGTGCATGCTGGGAAAGGCGTCATCTCCGCCGCCCCGGGGACCTTCTGCTGATGAACATTAAAGGGCAGGAACAGTCACCTCCCAGCCCAGGGGCTCCGTCCGTCTGTCCGTCCAGCCGTCCGTCCATGCTGCTCCCCTGGCACCCACCACCCAGCGTCTGGGCCCCCTGAGGGACCATCCCCAGCCTGGTGATGGGGCTGGGCTGTTCTCCCCAGAGCTCAGTGACCGGCCCTGGGGCACATGTCGAGTCTGGGGGCTGCAGAGACTCAAACCCGGCTCTGTCCAGCCCCAGGGTGGGGCCCAAAGCAGGGCCGGGGTCTCCACCTAGGTCTCGTGTGACGAAGTGGAGATGCTGCTAATGTTTGCTCTAAATGCTGTGTTTGTGCCTCAGTTTCCCCATGTGTGACTCCTGTATGTCGGTGATGGGACCCGGGTGTGTGATCATTGCAGAGATCAATCGAGGGCGGATGGTTTCCCCCGGCCACAGGTACCTAGCCAAGCTCCTCCCTGGTGTGCGAGGGCTGGAGATTGACCGACCTAGCAATGACAAAGCGAGAGATGCAGAGATGCAAAGGCAGCGTGGGAGGAAGGAGAAGGAGAAGCAGAGGCGGCAGGACCTGGAGCTGGCTGAGAGCAGAGGCGGGGCCATGGGGAGCGGGAGAAACCCCGGGGGGCAGCTCCGCAGGGCACAGAGGTGCTAACTTGCTGCCCCGTTGGAGGGGGAGGGACACAGGTGCTACCTCACGGCCTGCGAGAAGGTTGTAACCTGCCCCGGGGGCCCTGCAGATCGGCTGCGACACCTGACCCCCTCCTGGGGCAAGAGCCATCGGGCTGTTCATACAGACAGACGGACGGGTGGGCCGGGGCTAGGAGCGGGTTGAGGAGGCTCTGAGCTGACCCCCGAGGCCTCCCGGGAGAGATTCCAGGCCGGGCGAAAGCCCCCAGGGGTGACCTGCCTGGGACCCGCCCCTGCTAGGAGATCCCAGCCGCCAATGGGGCACTGGAGCCGGGCTGTTCGCAGATTCCTGGGGAGAAGGGCTCCTGTCCGGGAATGGGCTAACCCGGGAGGTAGAACCGTGGGGGATCAGGAGACAACTGGGACCCCCCAGAAGTGCCACCACAGGCTAGTGTACATGGCCCCCGATGTCCCTCTCTGGGGGCACCAGGGGACCCAGCGCCCCAGGCAGAGGCTGCAGATCTGTCACTGGCCGGGATCTCTGACATGGGCCGGCTGCACGGCCGCTCCTGTGACCTGCAGGGGGAGGAAGGAACAAGCCCGGGACAAGGCTAAAGCAGCCCTGGGGACCCAGCACGGAGGAACCTTTCCAGAAGCTGGCGATGGACATGGTGGGGCCTGTCAGCAAGGCCCCGGTGGGGAAGAAATACATCCCGGTGGGGGTAGATTTTGCTACTCGCTACCCCGGGCTGTGGCTCTGTCCCCTACGGAGGCCGACACCGTGGCAGGTCCCTGCTGAGCATTTCCCGGGAGCTCCTCACAGACCAGGCTCCAATTCCATGCCAGCCCAGCTCAGTGCCGGGGGGAGACGTGTGGGTCCGGCCCACCTGGGCCTCAGCCCATCACCCTCATCCCACGGGCGGGGGGGGCAGGAGTTTAACGGACCCTGCAGTTGATGCTGAAGGACTTTTATGGCCAGCGCCCCAGGACTGGGACAAGTACCTGCCCCCCTGCTGGTCACATACTGGGAGGTGCCCCAGGAATGCACGGGGCTCTGCCCCTTCCAGTCTCTGTGCAGGAGGAGGGGGAGGGGACCCTGCGCTGGGTGAGGGGCGATGGGCGGTGAAGGCCTCTCCCGAGGGGGAGTCGGGGGTGCAGCACGTGCTAGCTTCCGGGAGACGCTCACTGAGCTCATGGCCTGGCCAGGGAGAACATAGCCAGGGCCAGGGAAGCAGAGTCTGGTACGACCACACCGCGCGTGCCCTGGCAGGTGATGGGGGCTCACCCTGGGAGGGGGAATCAATTGTTCTTGGGGCGTTAATGCCTGACTTTAACACGGTG